>NC_047670.1:74565103-74682707 GCF_011762505.2 Arvicanthis niloticus | reverse complement strand
AAAAAAGGAAAGCAAATCTTTTTGAAAAGAATTCATCAAGGCAGTATGTTTGCAGAGGATCTGTTTCTCTGTATGTTGTCGTGTTGAAGCTGTGATTCAGACACTCAGACATCACAATCTACAAAAGGCAAGAATTTTTTTTTTAATTGACAGCCACTTGCTCTCCCTGGGAGTGAAAAAGCAACCGCAGCTGCTGCAGGGAAACTCTTATACAGGTCTCTCATGACCTTTGGACCAAACAAAGCTTAACAGAGCAGCTTTTTTTTGTGACTAGCTTTTAGCATAAACACATTGTTTCAAGTTTTTAAAGTCACTGTGGCCAGCCAGTTTCAGAAAACCTCGGGTTTTTTTCCAAGTCAAGTCTACCTGGTTCTCTGCAGGTCTTTGTGGTCTGTTGGTCTGAAGAACAGATTAAGAACAGGAATCTCAATTTACCTGAGAAATGTAAATACAAACGCCAAGTCTTTGGAAGCAAGTCTGGAAACTGAGCAATAGGGAACCGGGGGCCTCTTCTTACTTAACCGTGTTGAAGTCAATAAGGAAGGCAGAAATGGGGAGCCAGCTTCTAAACACTCAGCTCCGCCTCATCTCACTCATACAGGTTGTTCCCCATCCTGGAGTGTATTCAGAATACATACCTAGCTCTCATCATCATAATTCTCTTTTTTTTTTTTTTTTTTGAGACAGGGTTTCCTGTATAGTCCTGGCTGTCCTGGAACTCGCTCTCCTCATCATAATTCTTATGCTGGCCTCTGAAGCAAAGGCTGCTGCTGCTGCTGGGGTGCAGAAAGGGTTCATTTAAAAGGTAAGAAATGGTAATGAAGATCTTGGGGAGTCCCAGCAGAGCCATCACAGGATACCTGGGAAACTAGGGTCCACTGACTCCAACAAGGCCAGACCCCCAGTCCTTCCAAGAGTTCAACTGGGGGCTAAGCATGCCTATGAGGGCCATTCTCATTCAGACCACCACAGTCCACTCCCTAGCCACCACAGACTTGTAGCCATCTCATGATGCAAAATGCATTTAATCTAATTTCAAAAGCTTCCCATAGCTTTTCAGTCTCAAGGTTGCTTAAAAGTCCAAAGTCTCTTCTGAGACCCAAGGCCCCTGAGACTCTTAACTGTAGCCCCCTGTAAAATCAAATTTAAAACATAGATCACATACTTTCAACATACAGTGACACAGAATATATTCATTACCATTCCAAAAGAAAGAAAAGGGAGACTGAGAACCATCAGGGCAAACTACATCTCCATGTTCTATGACAAAGTAATACACTTTTTTGAGACAAGGTCTCTCTACATAGCCCTGGCTGTTCTGGAGTGTTCTATATAGACCTGGCTGGTCTTGAACTCAGAAATCTGGCTACCTCTGCCTCCCAAGTGCTGGGATTGAGGGCATGCACTGTTATATCTGACCTGTAAGAAACGTATAAAGATTACTAATTGGATCACTGTAATTGTCATCTGATGTCGGGACGTGGTCTCATTATTACAGGAACAGCAGTGCAATACAACCTTTGTTCATTTTCTGTTCAGCAGTTTGCATGGTTGGTAGTGTTAGAGATATTAAATATGGGTCTTTTATATCAAATATTATAAAACTTGTGTTTAGGGCAAAGAACTCAAACCTTCTTTCTTACCTCATAAGACTTTTGTGTACATATTTTAATCCCTATTACTTGGTAAAAGCTTTGTTTACACAACAGACCCTGCTGCATTCCGGGAACTTGATGACCTAGATCTGCAATCCCTTCCCCGCCTTCCGTTCCTATGCACCAGTTCTTTTAAGTCTAGACTAATAAATAAGACTGTGATGTCTTATCCTAGCCGATAGGGAAAAGACACAGTCATTACATGTTAGAATAAAAACCAAGTGCATCTTCTGAGTCTGTGCAAACCCCCTAGTTCTCGACCTCCCTAAAGCTGTGACCCTTTAATACACTTCCTCACGCTGTGGTGGCCCCAACCATAAAATTATTTTTGTTGCTACTTCATAACAGAAATTTTGCTACTATTATGAATCATAATGTAAGTATCTGTGTTTTCCCGTGGTCTTAGGCGACCCCTGTGAAAGGGTTGTTGGGCCCCCAAAGAGGTCACTACCCACAGGTTTAAAATCCCTGCGAGTTTGAGGCCAGCCTGGTCTACTAGAGAGTTTGAGAACAGCAAGAGATACACAGTGAAACCCTATCTCAAGAAAACCAAAATGAACAAACAAGTACAATCGAATGCCTGCATCACATGCACTAAGGTTGAGAGGACACCCACCGAGCCTATGCAAATTCATAGCGTTATTTTATTGAGATTTTATTTTTGTATGTGTTTAGTGTGTGTGCATGCACGTATGTGCACGCATGTATGTGTGTGTTCATATGTGTGTGAAAGCCAGAGAACCACCCCTGGTGTCACTCTTCAAAAGCCATCTGTGGTGGTTTGAATACCTGGTCCCAGTTGGCACAGCTCTGCTGAGGAGCAGGTTTGGAACTGAACAGCCTTGTCTCTTTCACATTTGCTCCGTCTTTGGGATTGCAGTTGGGAATGTGAGTACCTCACTCCCTGCCCCTACCTCCAGCCTGCTGCTCACTGCCATGCCTTCCCATGTGATGGACTCGAACTCTCTGGAACTCTCTGGAACTTTTCTCTAAGTTGTCTTGGTCACATGTTTTATCACAGTAACACAAAAGTACCTTGTTTTCAGAGATGGGACCTTTCACAGTTCTGGAGCTCACAAAGTAGCTTGGACTGACTGGCCAGTGACCCCTCTCTGCCTCCCGGTACTGGGACTGTAAGTATGTGCCATTGTGCCCGCATCGTAATGTGGGGTCTAGGGACGAAACCCTGATACTTATGCTTAGAAGGCAAGCTCCTTCCATCCCCACAAAGCTTTGCTTGGGCTTTCTTTGGGGGGTGTGTGAGTTGATGCATGTGTGTTGTGTGTAGGCTGTCTTTTTTCTCTCCTCCTCCTCCTGCCTCCTCCTCCTTCTTCTCCTTGACCCAAGATCTCTCTGCATAACCCTGGCTGTCCTGGAACTCTCTGTGTAGATCAGGCTGGCCTCAAACTCACAAAGATATACCTGTCTCTGCCTGTACTGTAGGGATTAAAGGCTTAGACTTATTTTTTTTTTTTCAAGACAGGGTTTCTCTGTGTAACCCTGGCTGTCCTGGAACTCACTCTATAGACCAGGCTGGCCTCGAACTCAGAAATCCTCCTACCTCTGCCTCCCAAGTGCTGGGATTAAAGGCGTGCACCACCACTGCCTGGCTTAACATACTTTTAAAAGTAGGGTGTAACTACATATCCCTGGCTGTCCTGGAACTCACAACATAGACCAGGCTCAAACTCATAGAATATGCTTCTTTCATCTCAATGCTTGGGAGGCTAAGTCAGGTGGGTCTCTGTGAGTTTGAGGCCAGCCTGGTCTACCTAGTGAGTTCCAGGGTAGCCAGGGGATACATAGACAGACCTTGACCCTAAAACAAAAAGAAACAAAAAAGGCTCAGATGGAGGGTATAGACAGAGGTCCTCTGCCACACGAATGCTGTGACTCATGCCCTTCTATGTCACACACAGACACACACGCTCTCTCACACACTTATACACACTCACAGCCTAACACACACTCATATACACACATATACATACATGCTCACACACACATACACACACATGCTCACATACACTCTTATATACTCACACACATGCTCACATATGCTCACACACAGACTCATGCACACTCATACATACACATACACACACTGTGACTCATGCTCTACTACATCACACACACATACTCATATACACACTCACAGACACTCACATACACACACATGCACACTCACACACATACCACACAGGCTAACACACACTCATATATACTCACAGGCTAACACACACACTCACAGACACATACACTCATACACACATGCTCACACACACTGTGACTCATGCCCTCCTACATCATGTGCACACACACACACACACACACATACACTCACACACACACACAATAGCTGTTCCACACTTATCCTCCCAGCACTTGGAGAACTGAAGCAAGGGTCTCAGGAGTTCAAGGCTATCCTTGGCTATTTAGTGAATTCAAGGCTAGCACGAGCTGAATGAGATCCTGTATCAGAACAAACAAAACATTTACTCGTTTTTAAAAGTGACTGATGTGCTGGGCTATTGGTGCTAACAGTAATCAGGACAGCTTGCCCTTGATGAGATCCTGTCATAAAATAAAGAAATTAAAAGTGGGAGAGGTTGTGCAATTCAGAGCACTTGGGGAGCATCTGAGTCCTAGGTTCAATCCCCAAAACAGTAAAGTCAACAGCAAACGCTACTGATATTCTCTCAGCAATATCTAAAGTGAATTGTTTTATTTTATGCATTTGGGTGTTTTGTCTGCATGTCTGTGCACCATGTGTATGCCCAGTACCTGTGGAAGCCAGAAGAGGGCGTCAGAGCCCCTGGAGCTGCAGTTCCAGGGTTTGTGAACCACCAGATGGGTGCTGGGAACTGAAGCCAGGTCTTCTGCAAAGGCAGACAGTGCTCTTAACTACTGACCCGTCTCTCAAGGCCCTGAATAATTAGATCATGCAAGATGATAGATAGAAATGAAGCCTGTATAGCATCGTTATCACGAGTAATCAATATACTATGTAATCCTCTTGGAGAGAAGCCACGTTGAGATCCGGCCCCATTGATCTCCCATGTGATCTCCATCTTCCCTTCTATTTGCCTGCCAACCTCAGGCCCCATACAGATACATAAGCAAGAAGCTCACAGTCTTTCTAAACACCCATCCTGGTGATGTTTCTCCTGCAACCCTGACTGTTTCTCTGCCACAGAGACCTGCTGCCACATCCTGTGCCTCTGTCTTTGGCTTTGTGACCCTCCCTCCAGAGTTAACACCTGGATAGCCTTGGCTCACATCCTTCTGGAAGCCTCCCTCCCCCACCCCCAGCCCTGGATAAGTACCCCTCCTTCATGCCTGTTGCTTTGGACGCATCCTGGGACCTGAGAGGTGAGTCAGTAGTTAACAGCACTGTCTGTCTTTATAGAGGACCTGGATTCAGTTCCCAGCATCCACATGGTGGCTCAAACCTTGTAACTGCAGGTCCGGGCTGTGTCTGGTACAGTACCTGTGGCTTCATAGTGTCTTCTCTGCTTAGTTCTGCTGCCTGAATGATGTAATTATTGGATGGTGGGAGTGAGTTTCTCCTCTCTCTGTGGCCCAGCAGTGTCTGGTACAGAGGCGATGCACTGTCGTTTGGGGGAAGGCTTCTTGTTGCACTTGGCTCATGACACAGAACTTGTGGCTCACAACCCTGTGCCCATCACTCTGTGAACTCTGACCTACTCTGCTCTGCACACAGAAGAGAAAATCAGCATGTGGTGACCTGCTGTCATTAATGTAAACAAAACAGTGTGATTTAAATTCCTTAAACTGACATCTGAATAGCCAGAAATTTTAGCTTTAAAATAACCTGAAGTACTAGTGATAACTTTATGGGTTTTTTTTTGTTTTTTTTGGATTTGACTGGGTAGGTATTAATTAATTTGTGTATTGGTTTTGTTTTGTTTTGTTTTGTTTTGTTTTCAAGACAGGGTTTCTCTGTGTCGCCCTGGCTGTCCTGTAACTCACTCTGTAGACCAGGCTGGCCTCGAACTCAGAAATCCACATGCCTCTGCCTCCCAAGTGCTGGAATTAAAGGCGTGCACCACCACTGCCTGGCTTGTGTATTAGTTTTTTTTAATAAAATATTTATCTACTGATCAAACTTGAAATAAAAGGGGAGTGTGGCAGTTGATGTTTGTGTTCTCTAAAAATATCTTTTGCAGGGCTGGGAGTGGAGTTCAGTTGGTAGTGTTAGACTATTGTTGGAAGCCCTGGGTTCAGCCTACACTCCTATAAACTGGGTGTGTTGGTACACACCTGTAACCCCAACACTGGAGGAGGAGACTGTACGGCAGAGGATCGGAAATTCAAAGTTGTCCTTGGCTACATTGTAACTTTGAGGACAACCTAGGATAGTACATGTTCTATTTCTGAGGGAAATAGAAAATACCCTCTTTCTATTTCCCTCAGAAACCTCAGAGCCTCAGTAGAGAAGTCTGGCAGTGTCGGACAAGCTCTGGCACCGAGAACTGACAGAATACAGTGTGGCTTACAGGAAGGAAAGCTAAGCAGCTGTCTGGCAGGGGTGGGGACTTCCAGGAGAAAGGGGCTCAGTTGGCAGCTCTGCCCAGTTTAAACTGGAGATTCATCCTGGGGGGATGGAACCTGGGGGAACAGTGAACCTCATTTCCTGTCAGAGTTAGTAACTTGTAGTTTGCTGTGAGCTCATTGAGTTTCACAGGCTAGTGCAAGGCAAGCTGGTCTTCTGGCCAAATGTGTGTTGTGTGCCTGTGGGGGCCAGAGGTCAACGTCGGGTCTCTTCCTCAGTTTCTCTCCACTTTATGTTTTGTTTCATTTTGCTTTTGAGACAGGGTTTTTCTGTGTAGTCCTTGCTGTCTAGGAACTTAATTTGTAGACCAGCCGGCCTCAGATTCAAAGAGACCCACCTGCTTCTGCTGGGACTAAAGGTGTATGCCGAGCCACCACACCTGGCTTCTCCACTCTGTCTTTTGAGACAGGGTCTCTCGATGAACCTGGAGTTCCCTGATTCAGCTAAGCTAGCAGGCTAGCTAGCTCTAGGGAGCTGCCTGTCTCAGCTCCCCCGACACTGGGGACAGATGTGACCCAACTTGTATGTGGGTGCTCAGGGTCCACACGTAGGTCCTTAAGCAATTCACTGACTGAGCCAACTACGGCCAAGGCGATTCTGAAGGCAATGGAGTAAAATCTCAGTATTTTGTTGTTGTTTGTTTAAATATTTATAGTGTGCATGTATGTTTGCCGTGTGTAATGTGATATGCATGACGACGGATGCTGAAAGGGGACATTGGAACCTCTGAAATGAGAGTTAGAGGCAGTTGTGAACTGCCTGACATGTGCTGGGATTGGAGCGCCCCATTTTGGAAGAGCAGGACGTTCTCTTGATCACTGAGCCATCTCTCCAGCCCTTATTTTTGTGTTTTAAAAGAGAGTCCAACTTATATAGTCCTGGCTTTACTACTTGTTGTGTAAACCAGACTGGTGTCCAACTCACAACAATCCTCCTGCCTCTGCCTCCCAAGTGCTGAGATTAAAGACACGTATTACCATGTCCAGTGAATGAAAGTGTTTTATTAATCTCTCAGACATTCTTGTTTGTTTGTTTGTCTGTTCAAGACAGGGTTTCTCTGTCCTGGCTAACCTGGAACTCACTCTGTAGACCAGGCTGGCCTTGAACTCAGAGATCCATCCACCTGCCTCTGCCTCCCAAGTGCTGTGACTAAAGATATATGCCACTACTGCCTGGCTCTCAGACATTTGTAAGGGAAAGACTTAAACTTAATTCCTTACCTTTCTTTTAAAATGTTCTGTTTTGTTGAAAAGGGGTCTCAGGTAGCCCAGGATGACCTCTAACTTGATATATAGCTGAGGCTGGCCTTGAACATCTGAACTTCCTCCTTTTCCATGACAGTAAAAAAGGTAGACCAAGACTGGAGAGATAGCTCAGCAGTTAAGAGCATCGGTTGCTATTTCAAAGGACCTGGGTTCAATTCCTAGCACCCACATGGCAGCTCACAACTGTCTTGTAACTCATGTTCCAATGGATCCAACACCCTCACACAGATACACACACAGAAGAAACCAGGATCGGGACCCTCAAACCCCTTCTGGTTGGGTGGTAGCATACTCAGGAAGAAGAGGCAGATAGATCTCTGAGCTCGAGGCTAGCTTGGTTTACACAGTGAGTTCTAGGACAGCCAGAGCTATACAGAGAAGCCCTGTCTTGAAACGCCCCCACCCCCATATTCTGGGATTGCATTCATGTGCCTAGAGTTTATTGTTGCCGGTTCCTGTTGGGTGCTCTGCTCCTTCTGAGCTTCACTGTGTGAATCTTTACCAACCTTATTCTGAGCATCTTGGCTTCTCCCTGGATCTTTCTGGAGGAAGAGAATAGTCTTGTGAATGAGGCCCCAGGCGTGTAGCCTTCTGAAGGGCCTGGAAAGAAGCAGGTGGAAAAGATGAGGTGGACAAATCATCCAGAATGAGGTAAGGGAGTCACTGGGAGCAATCTGCAAAGACATGAGGCCCAAGGCGACATTCTGCCCTTAATTCCAAGGACCTACAGAGGCTATCGGGAAGAAAACAATATCCCAGGAGGCTGCTTGCAGGTGTCTGCTGGAGTGACCACAAACCCAGAGCTTCATCAAACTGCACACCCTCCCTGTGGTTAAGGCTGAAAGAACCATAAAAGTTGTGAAATGGTGGCTGCTGAATTCCCAGAAAAAACAAAAACAACAATATTCCTTTAGTCGTTAGCCCATCAACCTCCCCCCATTCTTTACTCTAAGAATCCCCAGACCCCAAGAGCTGAGACATGGACCTGCAGGGTTACCAGCTATGTCCATCAGGCAAGAAGTGGAAGTCCCCATCACTGCTCAGTGGGTAGTGTTTGGCCTTGTTTCTGATTCCACAATTCAAGAAGAATGGCACAGTATGAGCAAACACCAGCAGGAGACAGAATGAGGTTTGACTCTAAATGACCAAAGCACAGGAAACAGTCTTCAGCGTCAATCACTGTAATTTTTCCCTTTTAGTTATGTGCGTGTCTGTATGCCACAAGGACACAGGAGTTACAGATGGCTGTGAGCTGCCCGGCACAGGTGATAGGAACTGAACCCAGGTTCTCTGGCAGAACTGTAACTGCCTCGAACCGGTAAGCCATGCTTGAAACTCCTTGTGGTCATAATCCTTATGGTTTTGTCTGTTTCTTCTTCTTCTAGAGCTGAGGACTGAACCTGAGACCTTTTCACTTGCTGAGTTAACACTGGACCATCAAGCTGAATCTCCAGCCCATCCCTGAGGTTTTTGCTGACAGAACCTGCCTGGAGTAGGCAATTAAGGTAGACGTCATTATTTTAGTACACACTGTTCATTGACAGGGCCTCAGTATTTACACTCTGAAAATTAACTGGTAATCCTAGGATAGATCCCGTGACAGTTAGGAAGGTAGAGTAGTCTAGAACCAATGAAGATGCTGAAGAACTAACCAGGCCAATGACAGGGTGTGTTTGCCAGTCTATGTCAGCTTGTTAGAAGCTAGTCATCTGAGAGGGGGGAATTCACTTAAGAAAATGCCTTCATAAAACTGTAGGCAGGCCCTTCTCTCTGTCTCTCTGTCTCTCTGTCTCTGTCTCTGTCTCTGTCTCTGTCTCTCTCTCTCTCTCTCTCTCTCTCTCTTTCTTTCTTTCTTTTCTTTCTTTTGAGACAGGTGTTCTCTGTAGCCCAGGCTATTCTGAAACTCATTCTGTAGCCCAGGCTATCCTGAAACTCATTCTGTAGACCAGACTATTCTCAAACTCAGAAATCTGCCTGCCTCTGCCTACCAAGTGTTTGGACCAAAGGTGTGTGCTGCTGCCACTGCCCAATGGTAGTTCTGAGTTCAAAAGAAAGCAGGCTGAGCAAGCCATGAGGAGCAAGCCACTAAGCAGCACCCTCCACAGCCTCCACAACAGTTCCTGCCTCCAGTTTCCTGGCTGGATTGAGCTCATTGTCTTCTCTCAGTGGATGGATTCAGAACCTGTAAGCCAAATTAACCCTCTCCTCCCCAGGTTGCTTTTGGTCACGGTGTTTCATCACAGTGATAGTAACCCTAACTAAGACAGACAGCTCAGCAGGTAAACATGGTTGCCACAAGGCTGCTGGTCAGAGTTGTCTTCTAAATACACCATGTGCCATGGTGTATGCACACACCACACAAATAAAGTATATTGATTACAAACTAATGACTCAAACCTTTCAGAAGTCAGTGTACATGAAGGAAGGGTGTGTCACCGGGGAAGAGCCATGCTGGTTCAGGTTAGTTATAGGGACTGTAACCATTCAGTCAGTGAGGCCATGTCTCTTGTCTTCTCACACGTGTGTCACCCTAAGCTTTTCCTCTCCCAGGCAATATAACCTTTGCTAAGGCTTGCGATCAGAGGGATTTTTACTTTGTGTAGTCCTTGGCATTAAATAAGGGGACCTTTACCCAGTAGCAGCAGCAGGAACCACCCTTGGGAGCCACTTCGTGCCACCTGGCACGTCCACGGCAATCAGAACAAAGGGTCAGAGTTCGGGAACCTCTTTGAGGGATGTTCTCCTGAGTGAGCCCGTGTTGGCCCCATCCTCAGTCAAGTCAGGTTACACGGAGCTGCTCTTGGGGATTTAGTTCCTGTAGGAGACAAAAAGCCCTTGTCTCAAAGCACTGCCCACACAGGAACCTTTACATATAAGATTCCCAAACCTGGCTGAGGTGAATCAGGGTTAGAAAGGACTCAGGTATTTTTTTCCCCCTGTGCTGAAGATTAAATGCAAGGCCTCACACATTAAGCAACAGTCTAAGCCTAAAAATAGCTCAAGGGATTTACGGTTTGATACTGCCTGTGGGAAAAATATTGCTTCATCTGGTAATGGTGCCTCATGCCTGTACTCCTGGTGCTTGGGTGGCAGAGGCAAAAGAAGGTTGATAGTTCAAGGCTGTACTCAGCCACATTGTAAGACTGTCTCAAAAACAATATCCCAGGAGGCTGCTTGCAGGTGTCTGCTGGAGTGACCACAGCCAACCCAACTTCATCAAACTGCACACCCTCCCTGTGGTTAAGGCTGAAAGAACCATAAAAGTTGTGAAATGGTGGCTGCTGAATTCCCAGAAAAAACAAAAACAACAATATTCCTTCAGCCGTTAGCCCATCAACCTCCCCCCATTCTTTACTCTAAGAATCTCCAGACCCCAAGAGCTGAGACATGGACCTGCAGGGTTACCAGCTATGTCCATCAGGCAAGAAGTGGAAGTCCCCATCACTGCTCAGTGGGTAGTGTTTGGCCTTGTTTCTGATTCCACAATTCAAGAAGAGTGCCACAGTTTGGAGCAAACACCAGCAGGAGACAGAATGAGGTTTGACTCTAAATGACCAAAGCACAGGAAACAGTCTTCAGCGTCAATCACTGTAATTTTTTCCCTTTTAGTTATGTGCGTGTCTGTATGCCACAAGGACGCAGGAGTTACAGATGGCTGTGAGCTGCCCGGCACGGGTGATGTTTGTTGCTTCAGAGTAGGAAAATAGTTGTGAACATATTCCCACCAAATGCCAATATATACGCTAACCGATGTCTGTACACATTTGATTCCAGAAGCTGCCCACCCTGTCCTAGAGTCTGCCTGCCTTCCTTCTTTCTTTCCTCCCTCCCTCCCTTCCTCCCTTCCTTCCTTTTCTTTCTTTTTGTTTGTTTTTTGTTTTTTTTTGAGACTGGGTTTACTGGCTGCTTTTGTGTCAACTTGACACAAACTAATGTCAAAGAGGAAGGAGCCTCAGTTGAGGAAATGCCTCCATAAGATCTGTAAGGCATTTTCTCAATTAGCGTTCAATGTGGGAAGGCCCAGCTCATGGTGGGTGGTGCTATCCTTGGGCAGGTGGTCCTGTGTTCTAGAAAAAAACAGGCTGAGGAAACCAGTAAGCAGCACCCCTCCACAGCCTCTGTATCAGCTCCCGCCTCCAACTTGCTTCTTTTTTTGGAGGGGAGGGGGTTCTCTATGTAGCCCTAGCTGTCCTGGAACTCTCTTTGTAGACCAGGCTGGCCTACCTCTGCCTCCTGATTACTGGGATTAAAGTCGTGTGCCATCATGCCTGGTTCCCCAACCTGATTTTTGGTCATGGTGTTTTGCCACAGCAATAGAAACTCTAACTAAGACACAGGGTTTCTCTGTGTAGCCCTGGCTGTCCTGAAATTCACTTGTGGACCAGGCTAGCCTCGAACTCAGAAATCCGCCTGCCTCCGCCTCCCGTGTGCTGGGACTAAAGGTGTGTGCACTGATGCTCGGCTTGTCCTCACGTTTCTCGCTTGCTGTTCCCTGCATCTGCAGCTTCTCTCTCAGATAGGTGCTCATATTGGTTACTCTTGTACTTCTGCCAGACTTGTGCTTCCAAACCACTGACTGAGGCAGAGAGATGCTTGCCTCAAAAGCATGAGAACCTGAGCTTGAGCCCCAGTCCTCTGTAAGAGCTGGGTGTGGTGACTCATTCCTGTAAGCCAGTGCTGTGGAATGAAGACAGCCTGCTGGCCAGTCAGTCTAGCCGAGCCTGCAAGCTCCAAGTTCAGCCAGAGATGCTGTCTCACAAAACAATATAGTGAAGCTGGGTGTGGTCATGCATACCTTTAATTCCAGCATTGGGGAGGCAGAGGCAGGTGGATTTCTGTGAGTTAAAGGTGAGCCTAATCTAGAGAGTTTCAGGACATTCAAGCCAGGGCTATACAGAGAAAACCTGACCCTTCCCATCCACACCCCACAAAAATATCTCTAAATAGAAAAAAAATTTTTTTAAATACACATATGTATAATACATGCATATATACTGCATTTATATCCATATATATGTATACATACATGCATACACACATTGTGGAGAGTGATGGAGAAAGACACCGGACTTTGGCTTCCACATGCACACACGTGCACCATCCCACGTCCACACACACATGAGCGTATGTGTACTCACACAAGTTATTGAGGTCTTCCCTATGTCCTTTCTAAAATACCCTTGTCTCTGTCTACAGCTTTTCCTGCCTCCATGATGGCTGTTGTTGGTTGTCAACTTGACTATACCTGGAATTATTTAAAATCCCCAAATGGAGGGCAGAGCAGCAAGGGATTTTTCTTAGTTTGAAGTAGGAAGATCTAATCCACACATGTCTGGGTCTTGAGACAGGTAGGGAGATCTGGACCACACTTCCTGCCTCTTTCTCTCTCCTCGCTGTAAGTCCATTCCTTCACTGGCATTAGAGCCTACTTCTTTGGGATTCCAGTGTTAACTGAAGACCAGCTGGGACATCCTGTCCCGTGGACAGAGCAACTCCTGGATTCTTTTTTTTTTTTATTTATTTATTTTGTGTAAGTACACTGTAGCTGTCTTCAGACACCCATATGAGGGCATCAGATCTCATTATGGATGGTTGTGAGCCACCATGTGGTTGCTGGGAATTGAACTCATGACCTCTGGAAGAGCAGTCAGTGCTCTTAACCACTGAGCCATCTCACCAGCCCAACTCCTGGATTCTTGGGCTTTCCATTCACATCCAACCATTGCTGGTAGCTGGACTGCAGCCAGTGAGTAATTCTAATAGATCTTCTTCTATACATCTAGAGAGATTCATTCTTTAAGTTCTATTATCTAGAAAACCCAAACTAATACACTTCCCCTTTAAATTATTTTACGTGTGTGTGTGTGTGTGTGTGTGTACTCACAAATGTTACATGCCATAGTGATTATGGAGGTCAGAGGACAACTTATTAGAGTCAGTTCTTTCCTAGCATGTGGGTACCAAGGGTCCAACCTAGGCTATCAGGTCTGGCAATGGCACCTTTACCTGCTGAACATTTCGCTGGTCCTGAGGGGCTAACCTAGGCTCTCAGGTCTGGTGATGGGCACCTTTACCTGCTGGACATCTTACTGGCCCCAATTTCTTTTTGAAGCTCCAATGTGTACACTGGCTGGTCTAAAGCTCCCCATGTAGCCCAGGCTGGCCTCAAACTCATAGGCATCCACCTGCCTCCACTTCCCAAGTGTAGGGATTGAAGGCTATGACTATGACATCTTGCTAAAATAACCCTTTTCAGCACTAGACACCTTGACATTCCGAATCTCTGCTCGTCTCTCTGAGAAGACTCCACAGGTCTCTGTTCAGTCTGGGTGGCTCCTCTATGTTTAGGGGTCACTTTGTGTCCCAGGCACCCCTAGTAATTGGTTTTGGTTTTGGTTTTGGATTTGACTTGTGAGCCAAGGGAGGCTCACTTGTGAGCAAGTGAGCTCCAGACTGGGGCTGGAGCTGTAGGAATGACATACTCTTTCTCGACTATCCTGAGAGAAAGAGCCAGCCTAGAGCTGACAGTGGGGTGGCCTGTTTTCTACACCCCAGAAGCCCGCCTAAGAATAAAACCACCCTGGTTCTGAAGCAGAAGTGAAAGCTGAGTCGGCAGTGGAGAGTGGCCTAGGGATGGTGTCTGTGCTCCCAGAGAAGCCCTGCCCGAAACTCACTCCATCTTTGTTTCCCAATCCCGTGCATGACTCAGGTCCTTTCCAGCACAACCAGTATGAACTGGATTTCTGTTGTGGACAATCAAGTCAGAAATAAACAGTGAAGAGGTCCAGGCTGGAAAAGCTAGCCTGGGCTCCACAGGGAGACCCTGCCTTTAAAACCCAAACTCAAACATGTTTAGTCCCAGCACTCAGGAGGCAGATCTCCGAGTTCCAGGGCAGCCTGGTCTACAAAGCAAGTTCCAGGGCAGCCAGAACCCTGCCTTGAAATACAAAAAACAAACAGACAGACAGATTTGTCCCATTTACTTGGTATCTGCAGGTGGATTTCTGTGAATTAAAGGTGGGCCTAATCTAGGGAGTTCCAGGACATGCAAGCCAGGGCTACACAGAGAAAACCTGATCCCTCCCATCCGCACCCCACAAAAATATTTCTAAATATTCCCCAAATAATCTTATGCACACAGAACTTGGCTTTAACAAGGTTATGAGTGATGAGGTAAATGTTTTAGGAGTCTTGCTTGTTTGTTTTGGGACAGGTTCTCCTATAGCCAGTGGTTCAAAGTCAGCATTTAGATGAGGATGAGTTTGAACTCTGAATATTCCTGCTTCTACCTACCTTCTAAGTGCTGGGACTGCAGTCTTTCTCTCTCTCTCTCTCTCTCTCTCTCTCTCTCTCTCTCTCTCTCTCTCTCTCTCCTGAAAGAAGATGACCTGGAACTCATTATGGAGCTCAGGCTAACCCAACAGTAGAATTCTTCTGCCTCAGCCTCCCTTTGGATTACAAGTGTAAGGAATCATACCCAGCACACATATTTTTCATTAATTAAACTAAAAGCTTATAGAAATCAAGCATGTTCAATAGCACACAGCTAATAAATGACAACACAAGAACCCTATGTGTTTCTGTTGAGTCTGAGTCAGGCCTGAGGCTGATGTGAGTCCATATGCCCAGGATACAAAGGCTGAGGCAGGAGGATCTAGAGTTCAAGGCCAGCCTGGGCTAAACAGTGAGGCTATGCTTCAAAAATCAGCATTGCACCGCACCCCAGCACTGCCTCCAACACTGTCTCCAGCACTCAGGACAGCCAGCACTGCACCCCAGCACTGCCCCAGTACTGTCCCCAACACTGTACTCCAGCACTGTCCCCAGCACTGCCCCCAGCACTGCCCCAGCACTGCCCCAGCACTGTACCCTAACACTGTCCCCAGCACTCAGAACAGCCAGCACTGCATCCCAGCCCTGCACCCCAATACTGTCCCCAGTACTCAGAACAGCCAGTACTGCACCCCAGCACTGCCCCAGCACTGCACCCCAGCACTGCCCCCAACACTGCCCCCAGCACTGCCCCAGCACTGCCCCAGCACTGCCCCAGCACTGCCCCAGCACTGCCCCAGCACTGCACCCCAGCACTGCCCCCAACACTGCCCCCAGCACTGCCCCAGCACTGCCCCCAGCACTGCCCCAGCACTGCCCCAGCACTGCCCCCAGCACTGCCCCAGCACTGCCCCAGCACTGCCCCAGCACTGCCCCAGCACTGCACCCCAGCACTGCCCCAGCAGTTGCTCCCAGGAGTTGTCCTGTGACCTATGCACAGGCTCCTACACTCACACACAAGATACATAGTTTTTAAAAGGTAAAAAAATTAGTAAGATAAAATAATTGTGTACATAGGTTGGAAAAAAAAAGTTGCAGTTCACTTATGTACAATGTCAAATCTAACCTAAAATTTCATGTCATAACTACTGAGTACAATTGCTATGCTAAGTGTATTTTGAGGGGTAACGAGTCACTTGTACAATAACAATCTTTTGGGGTTTTTTGGTTTGTGGGTTTTTGTTTGTTTGTTTGGAGACAGGGTCTCTCTACATAGCTCTGGCTGTCCTGGAACTCACTATATAGATTAGGCTGCCTTTGAACTCACAGAGACCCACCTGCTTCTGCCTCCCAAGTTTTGTACAATAACAATCTTCACAATATAATGGGGTGTGGAGGGTCAACGCCAACAGCAGAAGCACGGCCTGAGGAGACCCAGACGTGTTTAGAAAACAGAAAATAATGGAGCTCAACTTGAGTGAAGCATTTGCATGGTGGGCACTCGGAGTGTGTGGGAAATCTGGAGATGGTGTGGTGGCACGTGCCAGTAACTCCAACATCTAGGAGTCTGATGCAGGAGGATTACAAACTTGAAGGCAGCCTGAGCTAAACAGCGAGACCCTGTCCCCCAAAGCAGTGTAAAATAACACCCCCACATTTTCAGGTAACCAGCATTCACAGTGAGCTCACAGCCCCTCCTTCTTCTTGAGCTATTTAGAAGCTACTAAACTTTTCTAAACTGTAAGGGAGATAAGCTGATCAGAGACACTGCAGTCATTAGGAGCAGTGTCCTGGTTAGTTCTTTGTCAACTTGACACAAGCTAGAGTTATCTGGGAAGAGGGATCTTAGTTGAGAGAAGGCGTCCATCAGATTGCCTGTAGGCAAGTCTGTAGGGCATTTATGTGATTAATGGTTGCCAGTAAAGGGCCACTGAGCAAGCCATGAGGAGCAAGCCTCCAGTTCCTCCCCTCTTTCCTCCCCAAGCTGCTTTTGGTCACAGTGTTTTTATTTCAGCAAATAGAAACCCTAAAGCAAGCCGTGAAGGTCAAGCAAGGAGATAGCAGTACACGCAGAAGAGAAAACCGGCCCAGTGAAGACAGTATCACTGCTGGCGTTATTTTACGAGGGAGGATGAGATCTGTGAGAACAAACAGGCTTGAGGAGACAGGAGACCTGGGGAAATGCCAAGCACCTGCCAGTTTGTGTGCAGAGGACCATCTGGGACCTGCCAGTGTTGACTGCAGCTGGAGCTCTGGAGAGGGCATGATGGCCATAGGCCATTGCATCTCCTAGAGAGCAGCTGCAGAGTGACATTCTGGAGTCACTAGGCAGATGTGAAGTGGAGCTCTGGTTCGGAACGGGGACCTTAGCTTTTCACGAATAAAGGCCTGAGGTGCAGAGAGGAACACGGATATCTGCAGAAGCAATCCGTGGCCAGAGCTGTGGGGCACGCAGGACACAGTCAAGACCACAGCTTCCTGCAGGTGTTGGGGTCATGGGAGGCCCTTCAGTAGGAGAGTTTAACATGAGACCCCAAGAACAAGGGTGTTGCCTGGACAGCAACAATGTTCCAGTATAGACAACACTGGAACATCAGGAAAACTGAAAAACATCCTCCCCACGAGGTATCCACTCAGTACTGATGGAGAAATACAACAAACTAACCACGGTGGTACAAATTTGCCTAGCACTAGGGAGGGAAAGGCTGGCAGATCAGGAGTTCAAGGCCAGCCTTGACTATGTAGGGAGTTCAAGACAAGCCTAGGCTACAAGAGAACCTATCTCAAAGAAAACAAAGAAACAGATAAGAAACACTGACTTGCCCACATTATTTTCCCAACTGGGGGTGAAATTCAGAATCTTAAGACGTGTTCTTTCTACAGTGTTATCCTTTGCCTGGAAGGTCTGTAGTGCCAGAATAGAAACCATGGAAGTGAGAAGATTAAGGATTGAGTCTAGAGGGCTGGAGAGACGGCTCAGCGGTTAAGAGCATTGACTGTTCTTCCAGATGTCCTGAGTTCAATTCCCAGCAACCATATGGTGGCTCAAAGCCATCTGTAATGGAATCTGATGCCCTCTTCTGGTGTGTCTGAAGACACCTACAGTGTACTCATATACATAAAACAAATAATTCTTAAAAAAAAAAAAGAATGAGTCTAAGGCATGCCTACTTGTGAGGAGAGGAGGAGGGATAGGGAAGTGGGTAGATAGGCAGTGGGTACAGCCAGAGGCAAAGCCAGAGGCAAGGGATGTGGGGCTGTACACATGGCAGAATGCAGGTTCTGCTGTAGTTGGCCTTGATAATCTCAGTAGAGAAAATGGGTGGAGGAGAAAAGTTGAGGAGTGAAGCCATAGAGTGAGTGAGGTCACTTCTCCAGATAACACTGACCTTGAGTTACTGGAAGAAGTAGCAGAGGAGGCTGTACCCAAGGGAAGTTTGTTAGGACACAGACTTGGGATTGACACTGAGGGAATGGAAGGAAGCCAGACTGGGCAGGAGCAGCTGAGCTGTGATGTAGGACCAACTCCCACTGGATGTAGGCTGTGAGGAATGGGGAAGAACCAGACACCCAAGGCCGCTGCCAGCAGCACCTCAACTACCAATGGTTGGAGCAGTAAATCCTTCATTGGGGCTGTGTGTGGGGCTGTGTGTGTGTGGGGCTGTGTGTGTGTGGGGCTGTGTGTGTGTGGGGCTGTGTGTGTGGGGCTGTGTGTGTGTGGGGCTGTGTGTGTGTGGGGCTGTGTGTGTGTGGGGCTGTGTGTGTGGGGCTGTGTGTGTGTGGGGCTGTGTGTGTGGGGCTGTGTGTGTGTGGGGCTGTGTGTGTGTGGGGCTGTGTGTGTGTGGGGCTGTGTGTGTGTGGGGCTGTGTGTGTGTGGGGCTGTGTGTGGGGCTGTGTGTGTGTGGGGCTGTGTGTGTGTGGGGCTGTGTGTGTGTGGGGCTGTGTGTGGGGCTGTGTGTGGGGCTGTGTGTGTGTGGGGCTGTGTGTGTGTGGGGCTGTGTGTGTGTGGGGCTGTGTGTGGGGCTGTGTGTGTGTGGGGCTGTGTGTGTGTGGGGCTGTGTGTGTGTGGGGCTGTGTGTGTGTGGGGCTGTGTGTGGGGCTGTGTGTGGGGCTGTGTGTGTGTGGGGCTGTGTGTGGGGCTGTGTGTGTGTGGGGCTGTGTGTGTGTGGGGCTGTGTGTGTGTGGGGCTGTGTGTGTGGGGCTGTGTGTGTGTGGGGCTGTGTGTGTGTGGGGCTGTGTGTGTGGGGCTGTGTGTGTGTGGGGCTGTGTGTGTGTGGGGCTGTGTGTGGGGCTGTGTGTGTGTGGGCTGTGTGTGTGTGGGGCTGTGTGTGTGTGGGGCTGTGTGTGGGGCTGTGTGTGTGTGGGGCTGTGTGTGTGTGGGCTGTGTGTGTGTGGGGCTGTGTGTGGGGCTGTGTGTGTGGGGCTGTGTGTGTGTGGGGCTGTGTGTGTGTGGGGCTGTGTGTGTGGGGCTTGTGTGTGTGGGGCTGTGTGTGGGGCTGTGTGTGTGTGGGGCTGTGTGTGGGGCTGTGTGTGTGTGGGCTGTGTGTGTGTGGGGCTGTGTGTGTGGGCTGTGTGTGTGTGGGGCTGTGTGTGTGTGGGGCTGTGTGTGTGTGGGGCTGTGTGTGTGTGGGGGTGTGTGTGTGTGGGGCTGTGGGTGTGGGGGGCTGTGTGTGGGTGGGGCTGTGTGTGGGGCTGTGTGTGGGGCTGTGTGTGTGTGGGGCTGTGTGTGGGGCTGTGTGTGGGGCTGTGTGTGGGGGCTGTGTGTGTGTGGGCTGTGTGTGTGTGGGGCTGTGTGTGGGGCTTGTGTGTGGGGCTGTGTGTGGGGCTGTGTGTGTGTGGGGCTGTGTGTGTGGGGCTGTGTGTGTGTGGGGCTGTGTGTGTGGGGCTGTGTGTGTGTGGGGCTGTGTGTGGGGCTGTGTGTGTGGGGCTGTGTGTGTGGGGCTGTGTGTGTGTGGGGCTGTGTGGGGCTGTGTGGGGCTGTGTGTGTGTGGGGCTGTGTGTGGGGCTGTGTGGGGGCTGTGTGTGTGGGGCTGTGTGTGTGTGGGGCTGTGTGTGTGGCTGTGTGTGGGGCTGTGTGTGGGGGCTGTGTGTGTGTGGGGCTGTGTGGTGGGGCTGTGTGTGTGGGGCTGTGTGTGGGGCTGTGTGTGTGTGGGGCTGTGTGTGGGGCTGTGTGTGGGGCTGTGTGTGGGGCTGTGTGTGTGTGGGGGTGTGTGTGGGTGTGTGTGGTGGGGCTGTGTGTGGGGCTGTGTGTGGGGCTGTGTGTGTGTGGGGCTGTGTGTGGGGCTGTGTGTGTGTGGGGCTGTGTGTGGGGCTGTGTGTGGGGGCTGTGTGTGGGGGTGTGTGTGGGTGTGTGTGGGGGCTGTGTGTGTGGGGCTGTGTGTGTGTGGCTGTGTGTGTGGGGCTGTGTGTGGGGCTGTGTGTGTGGGGCTGTGTGTGTGTGGGGCTGTGTGTGGGGCTGTGTGTGTGTGGGGCTGTGTGTGGGGCTGTGTGTGTGTGGGGCTGTGTGTGGGGCTGTGTGTGTGTGGGGCTGTGTGTGGGGCTGTGTGTGGGGCTGTGTGTGGGGCTGTGGTGTGGGGCTGTGTGTGGGGCTGTGTGTGGGGCTGTGTGTGTGTGGGGCTGTGTGTGTGTGGGGCTGTGTGTGGGGCTGTGTGTGGGGCTGTGTGTGTGTGGGGCTGTGTGTGTGTGGGGCTGTGTGTGTGTGGGGCTGTGTGGGGCTGTGTGTGTGTGGGCTGTGTGTGTGTGGGGGCTGTGTGTGGGGCTGTGTGTGTGTGGGGCTGTGTGTGTGTGGGGCTGTGTGTGGGGCTGTGTGTGGTATGTGTGTGTGTGGGGCTGTGTGTGTGGGGCTGTGTGTGTGTGGGGCTGTGTGTGGGGCTGTGTGTGTGTGGGGCTGTGTGTGTGTGGGCTGTGGTGTGTGGGGCTGTGTGTGTGTGGGCTGTGTGTGGGCTGTGTGTGTGTGGGGCTGTGTGTGGGGCTGTGTGTGGGGCTGTGTGTGGGGCTGTGTGTGGGGCTGTGTGTGGGGGCTGTGTGTGTGTGGGGCTGTGTGTGGGGCTGTGTGTGTGTGGGGTTTGTGTGTGGGGGCTGTGTGTGGGGCTGTGTGTGTGTGGGGCTGTGTGTGGGGCTGTGTGTGTGTGGGGCTGTGTGTGGGGCTGTGTGTGTGTGGGGCTGTGTGTGTGGCTGTGTGTGTGTGGGGCTGTGTGTGGGGCTGTGTGTGGGGCCTCTGTGTGGGGCTGTGTGTGGGGCTGTGTGTGTGTGGGGCTGTGTGTGTGTGGGGCTGTGTGTGTGTGGGGCTGTGTGTGTGTGGGGCTGTGTGTGGGGCTGTGTGTGTGTGGGGCTGTGTGTGGGGCTGTGTGTGTGTGGGGCTGTGTGTGGGGCTGTGTGTGGGGCTGTGTGTGGGGCTGTGTGTGGGGCTGTGTGTGGGGCTGTGTGTGGGGCTGTGTGTGTGTGGGGCTGTGTGTGTGTGGGGCTGTGTGTGGGGCTGTGTGTGGGGCTGTGTGTGGGGCTGTGTGTGTGTGGGGCTGTGTGTGGGGCTGTGTGTGTGTGGGGCTGTGTGTGTGTGTGGTGTGGGGCTGTGTGTGGTGTGTGTGTGTGTGTTGGGGCTGTGTGTGGGGCTGTGTGTGGGGCTGTGTGTGTGTGGGGCTGTGTGTGTGTGGGGCTGTGTGTGTGTGGGGCTGTGTTGTGTGTGGGGCTGTGTGTGGGGCTGTGTGTGTGTGGGGCTGTGTGTGGGGCTGTGTGTGTGTGGGGCTGTGTGTGGGGCTGTGTGTGGGGCTGTGTGTGGGGCTGTGTGTGGGGCTGTGTGTGGGGCTGTGTGTGGGGCTGTGTGTGTGTGGGGCTGTGTGTGTGTGGGGCTGTGTGTGGGGCTGTGTGTGGGGCTGTGTGTGGGGCTGTGTGTGTGTGGGGCTGTGTGTGGGGCTGTGTGTGGGGCTGTGTGTGTGTGGGGCTGTGTGTGTGTGGGGCTGTGTGTGGGGCTGTGTGTGGGGCTGTGTGTGGGGCTGTGTGTGTGGGGGCTGTGTGTGGGGCTGTGTGTGGGGCTGTGTGTGGGGCTGTGTGTGGGGCTGTGTGTGGGGCTGTGTGTGGGGCTGTGTGTGGGGCTGTGTGTGTGTGGGGCTGTGTGTGGGGCTGTGTGTGGGGTTGTGTGTGTGTGGGGCTGTGTGTGTGTGGGGCTGTGTGTGGGGCTGTGTGTGTGTGGGGCTGTGTGTGGGGCTGTGTGTGGGGCTGTGTGTGGGGCTGTGTGTGGGGCTGTGTGTGGGGCTGTGTGTGTGTGTGGCTGTGTGTGGGGCTGTGTGTGAGGCTGTGTGTGGGGCTGTGTGTGGGGCTGTGTGTGGGGCTGTGTGTGGGGCTGTGTGTGGGGCTGTGTGTGTGGGGTGGCACGCAACTTTAATCCCAGCACTCAGAAAGCAAAGGCGAGTGGGTGGATCTCAGTGAGTTGGAGGCCAGCCGGGCCTATAAAGTGGGCGTCTATAAAACGAGTGCGGACCCGGTCCTGAAGGAAGATCACAAGGCCAACTTGGACTACATGGCACGTTCAGGGCCAGTCTGGGCTACAAAGGACCTTGTTTCAAGTCTTTCCTGAATCATTGTCCTTCTCAAAGGGGTTTGAGCTATAGGTACATAAATAGAAATACGGTGTCATTCCTTATTGCTTAAGAGTTATAACATGTTCCACATGTTCTAAAACACCCCATTCATGCATCCATCCATCCATCTGTAAAACATTCATAGGACACCCCCGTATACCTGATCTTTGCCAGCTACAGCTGCCCAAAGACAGGACAGCCCCAGCCCCACGCCCAGGGTCTTACTATGTAGCCCTGGCTAGCCTGGTACTCACTGCCTCTGCCCCTGCCTCCCAAGGTGGAGATCAAAGGTGGTACCACCTTATGTGGCTCAATCTTTTCTATCGGAAGCTCAGTTTATTGGGGGAAAAGGCAGAAAACCAGTGATTTAATCAGTGATGGCTTGTGCTTCCATTGTTACTCATATGTGCAGCATCCAACTTGTGCTGGGAACATGGTAGGTTCTCAGTAGATGGATACACAGCGGGTTAGAGGTTTTTGTTTTTTGTTTTTTCAAGACAGGGTTTCTCTGTGTAATCCTGGCTGTCCTGGAACTCACTCTGTAGACCAGGCTGGCCTCGAACTCAGAAATCCACCTGCTTCTGCCTCCCGAGTGCTGGGGTTAAAGGCTTGCGCCACCACTGCCTGGCTGGCGAGTTAATTTTTTAAGCAGAGTGAGAAGTGCTTGCAAGTCCTGCAAGGCTTGGTTCTGGAAACCTGATGGGGCCTCAGGGAACCGAAGGACACTGACACAGGTACAGAAAAGCTGAATCGAGAGGACCTTGGGAGGTCTGATAGAGACCACCAGCTGTGCAGCAGTTCAGAGCCTCAGCGTGCTTGTTAGGAGAGCAAAGCAGGAAAGGTTAGCTTACAAGGTGGGAGGTCTCTGCAAGGGAGCAGTCTAGGGCGTAGCCTCCAGCAGGAAGGTCAGACCGAGCTCTCCGGAACACAGGCAGCGGCATTCCCACAGGCACCAGAGGGAGCTTTGCCAATTCCCATGGGTTTAAGGCCCTGGGGTCCTTTTCAAAGAAGACAGGACAATCAGAGTTGCTTTTTAAAACTTCTGTATCATTATTGTATCAGGTGGGTGTATGATGTGCTTGAGCGGAGATCAGAGGCAACTCAGGAATCCATTCTTTTCCTTCCACCTTCATATGGCTTCCTCTGCTCCAAGCCAGGTCGCTGGGCTTTCCTGGCAAATGCCTTTCTTGTCAAGGAAAAGATGATCAACAGTAGTCATAGCGAACTTTAGGAAGTTGCAGAGAAAAAAAAGCATGAAAAAAATACTTCAGTGGGTGGATGGAAATCCTAGGAAGAAGTCTTATATCAGAGGTGGGTGTTATAAGATCCACACTGGGCTCAGGATGGCTCAGGGGTGAAGAACACACACTTCTCTTCCAGAGGACCCAGGTGTAGTCCCCCGTGAGTGAGGTGAGCAGCTCACAACTTTCTATACCCCAGCCCCCGGTGTCAGGAGTCTTCTGCGGGCCCCGTACTCACAGTGCTTGCAAACACACAGACATTCATGTATTCATGGATGTTTATACATTATACACATGATTAAAAAACAAAATCTTTTTTTAAAAACCTTTATTAATTGCTGGGCATAGTGCAGTGCACCTGTTCTCTAGCATTCAGGAGGCAGAGGCAGGCAGATCTCTGAGTTCAAGGCCAGGTGTACAGAGCAAGCGCCAGGATAGCCAGGGTTACACAGAGAAACCCACATTATGTGCTGGAGACCCACATTAACCAATGCTATCTGCTATCCGTAGGTATTGACATCTGCACAGGAAGGTGCTGCCATTGCTGCTGTATGGACTGCTTTGTGATGTGTCTGAGCTAGACCTGAATGGAAGAGGCTAGTGTTCAGTGTACTGTGTGCACTGCCACGACTGATGGCATTGTGTTTGCGTCTAGCTTTGCTGGCTAACTCCTATGTAGCTACCTCTTCTTTAGAGCTATTTTTATGTGTATTGATATTTTGCCTGCATGTTTGTCTGTGTGAGGGCATCAGGTCCCCTGGAACTGGAGTTACAGATGGTTGTGAGCTGCCATGTGGGTGTCGGGAATTGAACAGCAGTCCTTGGAAGAACATCCAGGGCTCTTTGTAGCCAAGTCATTTCTCCAGCCCCTACCTGTGTGTCTTTAGGCAAATTACCTAACCCTTGTAAATTACTGATTAATCTTCAAATGGAAGGTAATAGTTTCTCTCTCATGACTGACTCTATAAAGATGAATGGATGCTTGTGAAGTGTGAAAGATAGTGTCTATAGAAAAGAATTCAGTTATGTTGGGGTGACTATAAATGAGAATCCAGAAACAGCAACAAGATGGACTGAGTGTGCTGGAGAGACACCTGAAGACCGTGTGTAAAATTCACACCTCAACACTGTGTACAAGAGCCACACCTGAAGACCGTGTGTAAAATTCACACCTCAACACTGTGTACAAGATCCACACCTGAAGACTGTGTGTAAAATTCACACCTCAACACTGTGTACAAGATCCACACCTGAAGACCGTGTGTAAAATTCATACCTCAACACTGTGTGTAAGAGCCACACCTGAAGACCGTGTGTAAAATTCACACCTGAAGACCGTGTGTAAAATTCATACCTCAACACTGTGTGTAAGAGCCACACCTGAAGACCGTGTGTAAAATTCACACCTGAAGACCGTGTGTAAAATTCATACCTCAACACTGTGTGTAAGAGCCACACCTGAAGACCGTGTGTAAAATTCACACCTGAAGACTGTGTGTAAAATTCACACCTCAATACTGTGTGTAAGATCCACACCTGAAGACTGTAAGATCCACTTGTAATTTTGTGATTTTTTTTTTTTTTTTTTGGTTTGGTTTTGTTGTTTTGTTTTTTGAAGACAGGGTTTCTCTGTGTAGCCCTGGCTGTCCTGGAACTTGCTCTGTAGACCAGGCTGGCCTTGAACTCAGAGACCTACCTACCTCTGCCTCCTGAGTGCTGGGATTAAAGGGGTTTACCACCATGCATTGCATGATTTTTATTTCAGTTTGTGTGTGGGGATGTGGTACATGCATGTGGTGTATGTGTATGTATTTGTTGTGGGTGGTGTTTGTGTGTGTGGTATGTATATTTGGTATGTGTGTAATATGTGTGGTGTATGTGTGTATATGTATAGATTTGGGGTGTGTGGTATATATGTATGTGTGGTATATGTGTATGTGTGTGTATAGTGTATGTGTGTAGTGTGTGTGGTATGTGTGTATAGTGTATGTGTGTGTGGTGTGTGTGTGGTATGTGTGTGGTATGTGTTTGTGTATGTGTGTGTGATGTGTGTTTATGTGTTTGTGTATGTGTGTGTGATGTGTGTTTATGTGTGTGTATGTGTGTGTGTGGTATATGTTTGTGTGGTGTATTGTATGGTGTATGTGGTATGTGTGTAGTGTATGTGTGTAGTGTGTGTGTTTCGTATGTATGGTATGTATGTGTATTTGGTGTGTGTGATATGTGTGTATGTGTGGTGTATTGTATGGTGTGTGTGGTGTGTGTGTGTATGTAGTGTATGTGTGTAGTGTATGTATGTATGTGGTGTGTGTTTTGTATGTATGGTATGTATGTGTATTTGGTGTGTGTGTAGTGTGTGTGTGTTTTGTATGTATGGTATGTATGTGTATTTGGTGTGTGTGATGTGTGTGTATGTGTGGTGTATTGTATGGTGTGTGTGGTGTGTGTGTAGTGTGTGTGTATGTAGTGTATGTGTGTAGTGTATGTGTGTGTGTGGTGTGTGTTTTGTATGTATGGTATGTATGTGTATTTGGTGTGTGTGATGTGTGTGTATGTGTATGGTGTATGTGTGTGTGTGGTGTGTATGTGTGTATTTGGTGTAATGTGTGTGTGAGTGAATGGTGGAGCCCAGAGCCCCACGCTCTATCACTCAGTTATGTCCTCATCCCTGCTTCTCTTTCAGAATTCATAAACTCAAATCTTTCCTCTGCCAGATTTGATTTCATGGATGGTTTTATGGGCACTTCTATTTTCTGAGGACAAGTTGTCCTCAGCTTAATCTGCAAAGGCAACTTTGCCTTAGGCAAGTGTCTGATAGCTACCAGAGTTGGAAGCAGATCACATTTTAACCTGGGACTTTTGGGGGTTGAGCCAGCACTCCTCCAGGATGCTTCTCTCCTCTGCTGCTGCTTGGAAAACCCACGGTTCCCAGAACGACAGGATGCTTAAATGTGCGCCTGTGTTGGCAACCTCATCAGCTGCTCTTCTTTCCGCTCATTCTCAGGTACCTCAGTTATTCCCAAGAGGCAAATTCCCCCCACTCTCTAAGCTTTCTTCCTGTTACACTGAGAAATCCTGGATCTCTGTTTTGCTGCCTGGTGACTTTTTCTTTTCCATCGGGTACTAAGTTCTGCCTCACTTTGCTGCCTGCCTGGAGATCACTGATTGACTAGCTGACGCCCTCGGCTCCTTCAGATCTGGAGGGATAGACCAGGTAGAAGTTTCACCTCCACTTTGAAGTCTTATAATCACTTCAGTGTGGCACGTACTGAGTGGAAAATGGATGTGGACAGTCAGGCTTCGGGTTAATTGGTTTCACCCCCTGTCACAGAGGGACAGAGTCCTCTGATCACCCTCAGTGGAGTGAGTCCCTGAACCTGCTTCACTCCCAGGGGAGTGGCCTCCAACAAAAGCCTTTACTGAGTTTCCACCACCCACCAGCACCCATTGCCTGTCTCCAGGTTCTGCCCTGCTGAATGGCACATAAATGAAATCTCAGAGGAAAACTTTTAACTCAATTAATTTTTATTAATAACTAGGAGTGGCAGAAATACAATTCCTTCTTCTCATGGCCGGTCAAAGATGAAATTTGATTATGCTTTGAAGGGTGCGGTTTGCCAAGGGGAGGCGGTACTTGTCTGCATATATAGAGGCTGCGTTGCTCTGGGAAAAGTCAAACCAGTTCTGCACCATGGGGAAGAAGCAGCCAAGGGCAGCAGTAGCTGCTCCGAACTGTGAGCTAAGTAAGTGTCCACAGCCCAGGGACGCTGGCCAGCCGAGCACACCTGGATGCTGACACAAACAACTCTCGCCCCTTTCTTTTCTAGATGCAGCCGAGGGTCCCAGAAGAAAGGTTCTGGGCTGGAAAGTATTTGAGAAGCCTTTCTCCGACGCCACAGTCGAGCTGGAAAGACATCCAGGATTAATATGTACAGTTTCTCTTCTTTCAGGAGACCGTTCTGTATGGAGAGCAGCAGCCCCTGCCAGGGTGTGGGTGTTTGGCTTTTTTGTTTGTCCTGAGTTTGCTTTTGCTGTCTTTTTTTTTTTTTGTTGTTGTTGTTGTTGTTTCCACTTTTGGGGTTTACCCTTTCTTCCTATATCTCCGTTCTTACCAAATAATGAACATTAATCCCGGCAGTTTCTATATGAAGAAAACAGGGCCGTCACCTCTACTGTTATAGGGGAAATTGAGAAAACCTTTTTGGTGGCTCTTAAAAACTCCGTGGCAAGTTGTGAGAATTGTCAGTCCACAAGACTGTGAAGGGTGAGGGATGGAGCGGGACAGGATAAAATGTGTGGAGAAGAGAGAGAGCCAGGTGGGATGGACAACAACGCACTGCGAGGCTAGTAGTAGGACGACGGGTGCGGCCAAACTGGCTGTACTGGTCGAAGATTCTCGGTTCCTCCCAGACGTGGGGTGTTCTTGGCTCGTTTGTGGGCACCGTGATATGGCCCAAGAAGCCAGAAGAAAAGGGACTGCCATGGTGCCTTATTATCGGGTGTAGCTGTATCTCAGAGTCGTCATCTCTTAGGAGGAAACAGGCATGTAGTTACCTAAAAGGAAGTGGCGGGAACTATGACAAGAAAATGTATACGTCCCGAGCATTCCGGGGACGGGAGTTGTCAATTTGAGAACGCGGTAGGTTTGAAATGCGAAGACCGCGGCGCTCCTGGCGGAGCCACACCCCCGGGCAGGCCCGCCCCCATAAGCCCCGCCCAGCCAGGGCGGGTGGGTGGGGCCTCCGCTCCCCGGCCCAGGCCACGCAATCCCGCAGCTGCAGGAGTCCAGCCAATCAGGGAAGCGGGTCTCCCGCACGCCCGGCCAATCACGGGAGGGCAGGAGGTTAACTGGGTCGGCGCTGGCTCCTGGGATATGGAGTCGCCGGCGCAGCGTGTCAGGAGGTGGTGGAGCCGGTAAGCCGAGGTGCTGGCGGGGTCAGGGGTTACGGCGTCCCTTTGTGCGCGGGCGTGCGAGGGAGCTCGGCCGGCGGCCTGCGGGGAGGGGGCGGCGGCGAGCCCGGGAAGGAAGCTCCGTAGCCCGAGGAGACCCGGAGGGCTCCCGGCTCAGCACAGGCGCCGACGGTCACGGGCCAAGGCCCTTCACGACGACCCGGGGCACCGGACCACCCTTCCGTAGCCGGCCGTCCGAGGGGCGCGACCGCAGTCCCCTCCGGGAGCCCCGGGGTCTCCCGCAGCGCAGCGTCAGCCCAGCGGCCGCCGGTGCTGCGGGGTTTGCCCGAAGGCCTCAGGCCTTGAGGTTGAGTGTTGCTCGGTCGCCGGACTGTGCGTGCAGCCCGGGTCCCTGCGCCTTCCAGGCATCGTTCAGGGACACCTTGCACGCGATGGATGCGCCCCTTCTCTGCAGCATCCCAGGCCGGGTCGTTTGAAATCTGACTTATTTGATATTCCACCTCCGGATTCTTTGTCCATTTCGGTTCTCCAGCCCACTTCTTTGATACATCATATTTGGAAGGGCGTCCTCAGGACAGAAGTTGAGTTTCCTCTGTATACACTGGAGACACTCCGTTATTTCTTGTTTTTCAACAGTGTGGTTTAAGGCAGCAAAAGCAAACATATGGAAGGAGAGCCGGCGAGGGCTGGTGGGCATCTGGGAGCTTCCACGTGACCCGTGGGGTAACCACGGGAAGCTGTCCACCTTGTCCACCGTGGCATCTCCAGCCTGACCGAGTCTCATCACTTCTAGGCTGTGTTAACTTTCTGTTCGGGCTCCTTAAGCTTTCCTGCGTTCCACACACTTAAAGTGAGGGTGCTGCAGGGTCTGACAGGGCTGTTGGTGTTAAGTTAGTTAATACAGGGAAAGTGCTTAGGGCAGTCGCTGCCACCCGGCTTTTTTTTTTTTTTTTTTTTTTTTTTTTTTTTTTTTTTTTTTTTTTTTTTTTTTATTACTGCTTGCTCGTGCCTGTTGTTTCCATAAAGACTTTAACCTTCTTGGTAATCTTTGCCCTGAATCCCCCGGGTTGTTGCCAAAGGCCCCCCCAGGCCAGGGGTTTGGAGCCATACTATTAGTCTGCAAGTGCAGCTAATTACAGGTGAGGAGAGGCCCGGTGCTGACAGTTCCTTCTTACTCTTTGCCTTTTGAGACTAGATGTGGCTGCATATCTTTAACTGGCCTTGAACTTGGAGTGTAGACCAAGTTGGCCTCTAACTTACAGCGATCCTTCTGCCTCTGCTGAGATCACAGACATTTACCACTCCAGCGTGGCTTCTGCTGAGTGTTTATTAAATGAGGCTGTTAAGTAACATTTTAGACTGTTTCCTGCGGCAGCTCTGTTGGTAAGTGTGACATGAGCTTTCACTGGTGTTTTTTTTACTAGCTATTTCACTCAGTCTTGCTTGAGCTAAAACTTTATTTTGGGCACAACCTAAAAGGCCGAGACTGCAGCACACGTGGTCTCTCCTGTTCCGGGAAGGACTGTGGGACTCAGCAGGGGAATTCCTGGACATGGTGCCAGCACTTGTGAGGAACAGGGAAGCTGGATGTGCATCTGGGAGATTCTACTCTCAGGAAAGCAGAAGCTGCTTCACTTAGCAGAGCTTGTGAGCAGTGATGGTCCAGTTGTGACTCGGTGAACAACTATAGAGAATTGTTTCCACCAAGTAGTATCTTTTCCTGTTTGACTTTGAAGCCAAGAGCTTGGGGGTGGGGGCTGTTTGTCAGGTGGCTTCATTTCTGCTCCAGCAAGCACCTGTGTGTGAGCCTCCCAGTCTTAATTCCTTTCCAATGGTTGGAGATGGCTGGCATTCCCAAGAAGCAGCTGTTGCTTATTCCCTCGGCAACATTGTTAGGAACTGATTGAATGAAACTGTTTGTGGGAAAGTTCATCAACGGCATCCAGCCCCCTGCCGGTGTGTAGCAGTGCCGGTGTGTGACAGTGCAGGCTGCCTAAGTCTACTCGATTCTCTTTTTTTTTTTTTTTTGTTTTGTTTTTGTTTTTTTTTTTTTGTTTTTTTTTTTTTTTTTTTTTTTTTCGAGAGAGGGTTTCTCTGTAGCCCTAGCTGTCCTGGAACTCACTCTATAGACCAGGCTGGCCTCGAACTCAGAAATCCGCCTGCCTCTGCCTCCCAAGTGCTGGGATTAAAGGTGCATCACCACTGCCCGGCGATTCTCTTTGTATTACAGCAGTTTAATACTTCTTTAGGCTGTAATATATTAAAATTCATATGTCATGGAAAGGCTACAAGTTAATTATTAAAATTTTATTAGGTTCCAAAGAGCAGAAGGAAACATCTGTGGCTGGGAATCTTTTACTCTATGTTTGCATGACTTGACACATAAGTTTTCTTTTAAGAAAAGAAGGTCAGTTTTGAAGGTAATACCTGTTAGGACAAATGGGTTGGATATGATCTAATGAAAAACATCCTTCAGATTTTCTGGAGAAAAACACTGTAAATGTCAAAAGATGAGCAAAGCATCTTTGGGTGGGAAAGGAAGTAACATGCTTTGGTAGGTTTCTTTTCCTTCTGGTAGAGAGGGCCTTTGAAGTTGTTCACAGGATGGAGGTGTCAGGCCAGGTGACCAGACTGCCCCCACCCCCAAGGAAACCGTGTTGTCAAGCTGTGGTTAGAAGGAAGTTTGTAGGAAGCTTAGCTCAGTCAGAGTTGGGAGGTCAGAGTAAACCGTGAGTGGTCAGGAAGGTAGACCCTGGCAGAGCAGAGAAAAGGAGTAGCTCTCAATAGTGGGACCAGGCCTGCCCACACACCCGCCCTTTCTGTTCTCGTAAGAGTTTTATTGTTTTTAATTATTTGCGTATATGTGTGTGCCTCTGGGGTACATGACACATGTGCAGATGCCCATCAAGTCTAGAGGCGTCAGATCTCCAGGAGTTGGAGTTACAGGCAGTTGTAAGCTATCTGATGTACCTGCTTGGTCTTCTGGAAGAACAGTGAATGCCCCTAAGCCATCTCTCCAGCTCAGGTCCTTATTACCAAAGACTTGGTTGATAAATACTACTTTTGTCTGACAGATAGTGCTCGACAGCCAGTTCTTATCTTCTCTGACACCCGAGCAGGCAGTTTCGTTATCATCTGTATTCCTCTCCCCAGATCTTTCTCCCCTCCCCTCCCTCCTGCTCTTCCCTCCCTTCTTCTGGGTCTGGCTGTGTGTTTGCAGACAGGATTGGGCTGGCCAGCTCAGACTGGCCTGCAGCTTCTCCCACACTGGCTGGGAACTCTTAGCTCCTGAAGGCCGGAGTTCCACCAGTCAGTCACAGTGATGGCTCTTCCTTTTCTTGCTGCTTTAATGTTTGTTTGAGGCAGAGTCTTTCTTTGTATGTAGTCCTGGCTATAGCTCACCATGTAGGCCACACTGGGCCTACAACTCACAGAGCCTGCCTTCGCCTCCCACTAGTGCTAAGATTAAAGGCTGCCCCATCCCCACCCCATTAGCTTTTCTTTTAGTCTCAGAACTGAAAAGTCAAACTGAGGTTGGAATCAGCACACTGGGCGTTGAGTTGACATTGCAGTTCTCAGGGAGGAGGGGAGGTTAGCGAAATGTCAGTGTCAGTGCCTGATTCAGATATACCGGCATTGTATAATAGGAGCACTGTTTGTGCTTTAGGAGCTCGGCGTGCTGTGTGGAATAAAGGCCTTACAGTAACCCAGGCAGGTAGGCTCCTTTATAGTTTTAAGGTCATTTTTTAAAGCAGGGTCTCACGTAGCCAAGGTTGATTTTGGAGTCACATATCAAGTGCTGGGGTAAACAGACCTATGCCGCCACAGGTTGATTGGACGCTGAGGACCAACCTGGGACGTGTGGACGTGCGCTACCACTGAGCTTCATCAGCAAGCCCTGAGGCTTGCCCTAAACCAGCACTAGGGGCTTTGCTTTGCTTTCTTCCGTCTTGGAGTAGACAGAAACCATGATCTGAGATGAAAACCATAGCCTGCCTTTTTCTTTCCCTCATCTGTTTGTTTCATGTCCGTTCTTTCTGTGTGTGTGTATGCATGTGTATATGTATGTGTGTATATATACACATGTGTGTATATGTGTGTATGCACATGTGTGTATTAGAGTCATTGTGATCAAACCTACGGGCGTGTACTCACTAGGTAAGCACTGTGTGGCTGAGTTATTTCCCAGCCCTCAAATTCATTTTCATAAGAGAAAGTAGGATAAAACATTGTCACGACTTGTTTCTTTGTTGTGACAAGAGTCTCATGTCCACCGGACTGGCATTAGCTTGCAAGGAAGCTCAGGTTTACCAGTGTGTGCGTGTGAATGTGTGTGTTGGGTCTCTATATACCGTTGGTAGACCAGACTGGTCTCTAATTCAGGTATGGGCCACCGTGCCCCCTTTAATTTAAATAATAATTCCAAACTTAATGCCCTCAGGGATGTGTTTCTTTCCCCTCACTCCCTGTAGGTAGAAATAGATACCTGGAGATTGTCAGAAATCCTTGATGGGAAGTCTCTGAGAATGATTGCTACATTAGTCTAGGATTTTAACAGAAAAGTACTCTGTCCTTAAAGCAAGGAGGAAAGTATATTGCCCAATGCCTCACATGCATGTGCCTTACAAGGTCAAGGCTCTGGAGAGGGCAGGGAGTAAGAGACACTAGCAGTCTTGATTGGCTCTATTTGAAAATATTAAAACAACAGCAGTTTGGTTCCCAGCCATTCAAGTGGAAAGAAAGAGTTCAGTTTATGAAATTCACCTCATGGGAAGTGGGTGTTAGAGAAGCAGGTGGCGGTGTCATGGGATCGGCTGCGACTTCAGCTGACTTAGGAAAAAGAGAATCAGGTAAGATTTGAAAATCTTTTCCTGTTAGTCCCTACTTCACCCTTTAGAGACAGGATCTTACTAAGCAGCTGCAGGCTGGTCTTGAACTTGTGACTCAGGTGCCTCAGCCTCCTACATGCTAGTGTTACAGGTCGTTATTGTCTTCTAAGTACTTGAGCTAGAGAGATGCCAGGCTGAATCTGATCTCCAAAGCCCCCAAGGTAGAAGGACAGAACCCACTCTTAAGTTGTCCTCTGACCTGCACAGGTACACACATGCACACTACAGCCACACACACATAAGTAAATGTATAAAAAGGTTTTATTACTTTGTTTTGTATAGTTTGTGATCACTGTGTTTCTGGAACTGACTGTGTCCGAGGAAAGAATCCAGAAAAAGAAGTGGCTTTGCCATTTACCGAAGCATTCAGAGTTAAGAGTTACAGAATCTTGGTGTCAAGGGATTGCAGACAGTGGCTTTGGTTGCTCGTATGTAAATTCTAGTTCCTGCTCTTTGATTTTATTGAAATGAAAGGCAGAAGGAAAAAAAAGATCTGGGTGGTGGGAAGACTAGAGATGGTGTACAAACAACCTCACCCTCAGGCAGGAATGACAAAACTTTGTTCTCCATGCCTTCAAATTAAGGATGTGGCTGTAAACAAATATAAGAGATCATTATTTTAACTTAAGCCTTTCAACATAAGAAAATAGATTAAGTTACATTGAACATGTATTCAGTATTTCATCCTTTAACCTGTTTGCTTGTTTTTTTTTTTTTTTTTTGGGGGGGGGGTTGGTTTTCGAGACAGGGTTTCTCTGTGTATCCCTGGCTGTCCTGGAACTCACTCTGTAGACCAGGCTGGCCTTGAACTCAAGAAATCCGCCTGCCTCTGCCTCCCAAGTGTTGGGATTGAAGGCATGCGCCACCACTGCCCGGCTCTTTATTCTGTTTCTTTAAGCTAGGATATTACTTTGTAGCTCTGGCTGGGCTGTAACTTGCTGGGTAGACCAGCTTGGCCTCAGACTTTTGGCAGTCCTCCTGCCTCTGCCTCTTGAGTGCTGGGGTTATAGCCCTGCACCACCACACCTGACCAAATGTGATTTTTTAAGATAATTGAGTTTTCTCGAGGAAGTTGCAGAAGAGTTGCTAGGAGAATACAGGGAGGCGCTCTTCTCATGACCCCTGTGACAGACTCGTTAGTGCTGGGCAGTGGCCACTGAGGGCTCCTGAGTGAACAGCTGCCTACCCCAAAGTCAGGGTCAGGAATGGCTCTCTGGAGGGGGGGGTGTGGGCATCTGTTCTCTGTATTTGAGTAGAAAATTGCCCTTTCACAATCTGAACCACTATGTGGACACTAACACACAGGAGGAGGAAATTAAGCTTTAGGCTGTCACTGCCTGCCAGACAGACAGACAGACAGACAGCTGCAGAGCTCATTGTCCCCCTGGAAGCCTCCCTCAGACAGTTTGGCAGAATGTCCCTGGTGAGAGGCTTTCTGAAAAGCTGTGACAGTCTATAGGCGATTTGGGTTTTGAGAAAATTATTGGGGCCTGGCATAGTGTGTCTTGGAGCCCTGGGTTTGAGCCTCAGTACCACATCATCATCATCATCACCACCACCACAAGGGCCCGGTGGAACACTCTTATTGCCGGAAAGAGCGAGTGAGCCCAGCCCTAGCTTCCATCCCACCGTCTCTGCTCCCTGTGCCTCCTTGTCTCCCGTTTGCCCTCTCCAGCCTCCAGGTAGTGGAATTACAGGAGTGAACCTCCAAACCTGGCTTCCAGCTGCATATTCTTTCCATAAGTTCTTGTGCTCTCCCTCCCTCCTCCCTTTCTCTCTGAGACAAGGTTTCTCTGTGTGGCCCTGGCTGTTGTCTAGAAAAGATCTGCCTCCTCTGCCCCCAGAATGCTGGGGTTAAAGGCATTGGACTCAATGGACTCCTACATTTTTTTCCTAAACATTTGTGTGTGTGTGTGTGTGTGTGTGTGTGTGTGTGTGTGTGTGAGAAAGTGAAAGAGAGATAGACAGACAGAGACATAGTTCTGTCTTGCACTGTCCTGAGGATGGAGTTTGGGGAGGTCTTTGGCCTTGGTGGCCAGCACCTTTCTTTACCAGCTGAGCCACCTGGTCGGCTGTCAGCCAGCCGTTGCCTTTTGTATGCACAGGCATCGAGGCATCGTTGTCAATTTTGGTCTATTTCTTTTCCCTCTACAAATAATAGCACATTGTTTAATGAGTTGGCATTTTCACCTGGCTTGATACGTTGGCATGCTTGATGGCCAGTATGTATACATCTGCTTTGCTTACCATGGCCGTGTGGTTTTCTGCCCTGTGTGCACAGCTTGTTTCCACAGCTCCTCCTCTGGTCCAGGCGTCCGCCCGCAGCCTTTGGTGTGAGCTGCACGGTACTTAGGTGCACATCCCTCTTGTTAGCATTGTTTTCTGTGCTGTATCAAAGGATATGCAAATTTGAATTTTTAAATAAAAATGTAATCTGATCATCATTTTTACTTGTAAAACTGCCTTACAACTTATATTTATTTTTAGGCAGGGTCTCACTGTGAGCCTTGGTTGGCCTGTGACTTGATATGTAGACCAGACTGTTAGAGCTCACCGAGGTCAGCCTGCCTCGTGGCCTCTGTGGTAATTAAGCTTTGCTGGTTGATTCTGTCCTGTGTCCTAAGGCTGCATCTTCCCTTGATGCAGTGGGAAGGGTGACTGAAGCAAGGTGGGGGAGTGTCCTGGAGGGCAAAGCCACTGGGCAGAAGGACCACCCAGTGTCCCTTTCCATCCTGTCTTCTGTGTAATGGATCCCTCAGGAGCTGTAGGCCAGGGAGCTTGTGGCTTGTTTACTAAAAGCTGCCACAAGTGAACAACTGTACGATAGAGTCTGTTCTTTTTGGAGCAGTATGCACTTAAGACTTAAGAAATGTGCCTTGTGTTCTGCTGGCTTTCTGTGTACTTGGGGTAGGACTGTCACTTAGAATGCTACTAGTAACTGCAGAATTTTAACTCGATGCGCCAGGAGACTGAGGTGTGATTTTCCTCGGGTTCAGGGCAACTTGGGCAACAGTGTAAAGCCCTGTCTCAAAAAAGCCCCCAAAACATAAATATATCCTAAAATATTTACAATTTAATTACCTGTATACCTGTGTTAGGCAACTATACACAATAACCTCAGTTGTTTGATTTCTATTTTTTTAAGGGTGTGTGTTTGTGTGTGTGTGTTTGGCACATTGAACGTGGGGAGATCAGAAGATAGTACAAGTTTGTAAGAGTGGGGAGTAGGTTCTTTCTTTTGACTATGTAGATTCTGGGATTGAACTCTGGTCGTCAAGCTTGGCAGCAAGCACCTTTGCCCACTAAGCCCTCTTGATGGCCCATTTTCCTTTTTTAAGTATAACTTTTAAAAATCTGTTTTGAAAGTTTTTCAAAAAAAAAAGTCTCTTTCAAATGTATTGCATACACTGAATATTCTTAAACAATATGTCAGTCCTCATTATGGAAGAAATCTGATTTGATCAGTCTTGGTGACAATTCTCGGAAGGACTTATGTCACGTGGCCCAAAGCTCAGGTTAATGTTTGCTGGTTCCTCGGGCCCAAGTCCCTTTGTTTTGTGAGAATCACACTCAGGACCCAATCTGATTTGTAGTTCCTATTTCTGGTGTGCTGGATTACTGGGTGTCTAGCCTTACTTAACTAGAAAGCCGCAGAGCTCCTCCCAGCTGTGCTGTGATCTGAACCCGCGAGTGGTCAGAGGTGTGGCTGCACCGTATGTGGAAGGAAGAGCCTGGACTGATGAGTGCCATGGGGTCTGGTGGCTGGCAGGGTCAGTTGTCTGCTGCAGTAAAATGCTTGGCCTTGATGACAGCTGAGGGAAAGATGTGTTTCTAAGTTAACAGACGATGGTGTGTTTTATACCCCAGAAGACAGGTGAAACCTTTGGAGTCTGGGTGATAGAATTCAGTAAGAGTCAGCACGTTGGTTCCTGAAGAATGTCCAGCCGGGGGTGGTGGTGCCCGCCTTTAATCCCAGCGCCTGTGAGCCAGAAGCAGGAGGCTCTGAGTTTGAGGCTAACCTGGCCTACAGAGTGAGCCAGGACAGCCAGGGAAGAAACCCAAACAAAAAACAAAAGGAAAAAAAAAGAATTAAAAAAAAAAACCAAAAATGGTAGAGGGTTGGGATGGGAGCAGCCCACTGGACAAGAAGAGAGAACGATCAGTAATGACATCTGCTCTCTCTTATGTATCTGGAACCAAGGACACAAAGATTACAGAGTAAGAAGGTCCAGAGTTGGAAAGCCCAATCTTTTAAGGGATAGTGAGATTTCTAAGAAGATAAAGAAGCCGGTTGCCTAGAAGCCTGGCTGAGTTCTGCCCTAGGGACCCACATAGCAGAAGAAGAGAATCAACTCTGTCAAGTTAGATTGCACCCACACATTTTTCCCTGCAAAATAAATAAATAAATAAATAAATGTGTGTAAAAAATTAGTTCAGCCTTTTTGGTGAAGCCAAGTTGAGGGTGTGTTGCATGACTGTGTCAGCTTCCTGATGCTCCCCAGTCCGGCTGGTGGGATACAGCACCTTCATATGCCACCGGCTGCCAGAGAAGCGCCACTTCCCGTAGATGGAGCCCAGAGAATCCCACAGATAGGGCCTGCCGGTGCCTCAACATTCTCTGAGGCCCTTGGGCAGTCTAGCCTATGGGTGTGTGTCTTCTCCCAATTTCCAGAGGGTTGAGTGAGACTGGAAGTGACTGTAGTTCTCCCTCTGGGGGACAGTGGCCCTCCTTGAAAGGTGCCTGCCATGCCCTTCCAGAAAACTGAACCATGTGTTTCAATTGTTAGGTAGGCCAGAGAGTTCTAGACCACTTCCCTTCATTTTTTTATTCATTGCTGTGTTTGCTTTGTTCTGAGACAGGATCTCACGTATCCCAGGCTGACCTAACACTGGCCTTAGAGTTGATGGTCTTGATCTCCCTGTCCTCCTGCCGCCATCTCCCAAAGTTTGTTATTACAAACCTGGCTGCTTTCTGTTCAGCAGACTATTCAGGTGTTAGATATTTGGGGTGATACTGAGGCAGAGTCTTGATGATTGGCAGCCTGTTTGTGCATAGTGAAGCAGATTGGCTGGCTGGAGTGCTGGTATATCTGCTGTGCTTGCACAAGGACCCACAGGAGTGGAACCCAGCACCCACGAGAACCAAGTGTGGTCCTGGTGCTGTCTAAACCCCCAGCACTGAGCGAGTGCACATAGCTCAGGCTGGTTGGGGCTTGCTAGCTCCCAGCCTCACAGTCTTTCTGGCCTTGCATTCTATTGTTTCTGTGAATGTCTCTAATCCTGAAAGCTGTGATTATTTTCAGGTTTAGCTAATGGAGCAGAGGGATTGTTTCTTTCCTGCATACATTGTTTCTTTCAGCCATACCTTGACAAAGTGTTAGTTCTATCCTTGCTAATTCTCCCCTCTCTTTTCTCTTACAGAATCCTATTCTAAGAGCACAGACCCTCCGGTATCTACCATGGTGTTGGACCCTGAAGAAAAGATGCCAGACGGTAACTTACAGCTTTGAGCCGTTATCTACATGGGGTTGGGCTTAGGCAGTGACAGGCTGGCCCTCTTGCTGTCTGTCCTAAGAAGTCCAATCAGAAGTCTTATCTGGTGACAGGGTAGGAACGAAAATGAATCTATAGTCATAGAGTTCTGCCTCATGTCTTTATTTCTAACTGCCGCTGAGTCATGACTAGCTGATTTGGTTTCTGCTTGCAATAATGCAAGGACAAGGTCACTCCCAGGCTTGGCAGTGACCTCTAGCATGCTGGCTGTGTTTGCCCGTGTTTCAGTGTACGTGGCAGAAGCTGAGGCTCACAGGGCAAGCTCTCCATGCTCTGCTTTACCCCGAGTCCTTTCTGAACCTGAGCCCCCCTAGAGTCCCCACTTCTTCCTGAATAGTGACAGCTATGTAGACTAGACCAGTTTCCTAGAGTCAGCTCTGATTTTTTGGGTTGGTTATTGGGATTTATGGGAAAGAGAAGAAAGCTTTGTTCTGTGGTTCAACCTAGCCATCTGATGCCTGCGGCAGAGTAGACTTTGTAGGCTTTGGGTAGGTAGATTAGCCCTTTTCTGCAGGGCCTTCCCTCCTGGCATTTAACATTAACTGTAAAATACGGACCTTGTGGAAGCACTGCTATCAGGCTTCTGTGATCCCCGCTGTCACAGGGTGCCAGCACCCGTGACCACTAGCCCTTCAGCCCTGTGTGTAGGCCTTAGTCAGGACTCCTGTTCCTCCTGCTTGCAAGTGCCATCTTGAGCCTCAACTCTGTCAGGGTTGTCCAGTTCTCTTCTGTTGTGTCATTTCCAAGAATGATTCTTAGAGTGGTTCCTACCTAGTGATGGGACGGAGAATGTCCTAGCTGACTGACTTAGTTTCTCTTAAAAACTAGATTCCAGGTTACTAGTGGCCTCGTGTGTCAGTGTTGAGTCCTAAGTGTGAGTTGTTCAAGTCAAAGTCTTGTTAAATTGTAGCCCAGGTTGATGGCAGACTTACGATCCTCTTGATTTAGCCTCTCAAGCATGGCAGTGTTCTTAGAGAAAAGTGAGGTGATTCTAAAAGTTACCCAGTGGGCATAGAAGTGTGGAGTAAGAGAAGTACTGTGACACTGATCAGGGAGCACAGAGTGGGAGGAGGGAGAGTGGATCTGACGGAGATAAAGGGGGCGAAGGATGAGTATGAGCAGTGCACTGCGTGACATTCTCAAAGGGTTAATGAGATCTACATTAGACTGACCTAGGACCCGGAGCGCTCCTGCAGGCTTTTGAACTTCTTTTTCTTTCCTTTGAGATAGGGTCTAGGTTTAGCCCAGGCTGACCCTGCAATCTCAGTCTTTTTTCCTACCTCCTGCATGACAGAATAGGAAGCAGGCTTATACCACAGTCCGCTTGTCCGTCTGTTTTCAACCATGTGCATGTACCACCTGTAAAAAAATTAATTGGGCTGGGGATGTAACTTAGTTACAGAGTGCTTGCCTAGCATGCGTGACGCCCTGGGCTTAGTCATCAGTGCTACAGAAAACCTAGTATGGTGGCCTGTGGCTGTGGTCCCAGCACGTGGGGCCTGGAGGTAAGAGAGGGGTCACGTTTATAGTCATCCTGGGCTTCAGGCTGGTCTCTACATATTAGACGCTCTCTTTTAAGTAAATATATACGTGTATACATGCATACATTTACTTAGAATGTTGATTAATAAACTGTTGAGGATACACTGTACTGAAACCAAACTGGTCTCTTGTGGGCCGAGCTGGGTCTAAGACCGTTTCAGTGACAGGGAGCGGCTACCAGACGCGGGTCAGATGTCCGTCAGGGTGAAGGCTTTGATTTCAGCATCATTGAGAATGCTCCTTAGTGGGTTCTTATGTTGACTCAGATGGTGCTTCTGGGGACCATGGAGACTCTGCCAGCCTTGGCGCCATCAACCCTGCCTACAGCAACTCTTCCCTCCCACACTCCACCGGGGACTCTGAGGAACCTTTCACCACCTACTTTGACGAGAAAATCCCCATTCCTGAGGAGGAGGTCAGTGACAGTCCGTGCAGGGGACCCTGTGTCCTGGGGAAAGGGAAGGTTCTGCTCACCACTTACGCTCGACAGCCGCAGGTCTCACCTCGGCAGCCAGTCTCTGACAGCTGCATTGTTTGTCATCAGAATAAGCCAGGCATTATGGGAAGGCTTCAAACAGGGATGCTGAGTGGCTCAGTGAGCGTTGCTTTAAAATTATGAAAGTGTGGATTTTGTGTTACTCTTTTTCAAACGTGGGTCTGCTCCTGTGTGGGAAGTGGGTGGGCACAAAGGTGCCCTGTTACTTCAGTTTGGACCGAGTTATGGAGAGCAGGTAAAGAAAGGGCTGCCACTGAGAGAAGAGGCCATCTTATTGGTAAAAAGTGGATGAGCCGGCCATGGAGCACAGGCTCGTGCAGTGTCCACCCTGGTCCTCTGCAGCTGGTGTTGCTTCTTCACGCGTGAAAAAATAGTAGAGCATTAGAATGGGTGACACTCAGACTGCATTTCCTCTCTCTTTTACAGGGCATTAGAGTGGGTGATACTCAGACTGCATTTCCTCTCTCTTTTACAGGGCATTAGAATGGGTGATACTCAGACTGCATTTCCTCTCTCTTTTACAGCACTCTTGTTTTAGCTTCCGTAAACTCTGGGCATTCACGGGGCCTGGCTTTCTTATGAGCATTGCCTACCTGGATCCAGGAAACATTGAATCTGATTTGCAGTCTGGTGCAGTGGCTGGATTTAAGGTGAGCTCCAGTTTTATCCCAGCTGAAAAGCAAGTTTTCATTGTTGTTATTGTTACTGCAATTTTTGCAGTGCTGGGGATGGACTCGAACCTTGTGGGCTATCTCGGATGGACTTGCCGGGCTCTCCCTGTCCTTTTGAGCACTCATTACGCTCTTACATCGCTTCTCTTGCTCTCACTGAGCAGCCTCAGGCTGTACCTTCAGGGAGAGCTAACCCCTTGAAAAACACAGGTGTGAACTGTGTGTGTCTACTCATGTGCACTTACTGCAGGTTCTCTGTAGATTAATACCACTGATGAAAACAACAGATGAGCTGACAGCTTACACACACTGAAAATGTAAAAGTCAGCTATGCCATGAATGAAGTCTATGCAGATGATAATATAGTCTTTTTACTTATTTATTTATTTTAGTTTTTTTGAGGCGGGATCTCCCTACATAGCTGTCCTGGAACTCACTCTGTAGACCAGGCTGGCTTCTGCTTTCCAAATACTGAAATAAAAGGTTTGTGCAATCACGCCTGACTCAGATAATAATCTACTTTATAATTTACTAGTCAAGGGTACAAAGATCTATCACAGGGTATGCAGTTCATGGCAGAGCGATTCTCGGTTGTGAGAAACAGGCAAATGTAATGTATACATTTATATGTATAAAAATATACACATATCAACGGTGAGTGTGCTGTAACTCCTGAGTGTGTACAGGTAGCTGTAACGCCTGAGTGTGTACAGGTAGCTGTAACGCCTGAGTGTGTACAGGTAGCTGTTAGCTGTGTGCTGTGCTGCCCCCTGGGCTCTGGGCTCTGGGCGTGGTTGCTTAGATGCTGTGTGGTTGTTTCTGTATGAGCAGTTTTTCTCTCAGTATGTAATCACATGGCTCGTGCGTTGTCATGTAGTGGGGAGCTTGGTGTCTCCAACCTTCTGTCTGAGTTACTTTTCTAATCCTGTAACAACGCTGTGACAAGACAACGTATAAAACAGAACAACTTAGTTGGGCTTGCAGTTTCAGAGGGTTACAGTTCATGATGGTGGCAGCAGGAGCAGCTGAGAGCTCATCTTGATCACCAGACAGGAAGCGGAAAAGGCACTTAGAATGGCCCTCAAACCCCCCCCCCCCGTGCACATCCCCCCAACAATAGCACACTTTGTGTTCCTTGCCAGACAGTTCCACCAACTGTATTCAGACACTGAGCCCATGGCCTTCTCAGTCAGCCAGCACATCTCCATCACTGTCCCCGTGTGCACAGGCCTGCATGGACAGCGACTCCTGTGTGAAATGGTGTGTGGGCTTTTGTTTATCCACATAATTTCCTTAGGAGAGACACCAGCTGAGAGACACAGAGATGCAGCCGCCTCGTGGGTCATGTGTAGAAGCTGATACAGAACGTGGAACCATATTCCTGACCTGACTTTGTCTTGACGGAGCTATGTCCCAGGTGCCTAATGAGCCTTGGGTGTCTTTCTCAACTGCCTAATGAGTGCTGGGTGTTTTCTCCTCAGTTGCTCTGGGTGCTCCTGTTGGCCACCATCGTGGGGCTGCTGCTCCAGCGCCTTGCAGCGAGACTTGGAGTGGTCACCGGCTTGCATCTTGCTGAAGTTTGCCACCGTCAGTATCCCAAGGTGAGCAGCACATTGTCCTGACTATCTGCTGCCTTAGAGGAGTCTGTGTGTCTGGCATCAGGTCTTGGCTGCAGTCTGCACAGAGCTGTGGAGGGCTTGGAGTCGGTGTCCCTGAAACTGGAAGTACTGAAGGGATCCTACCATCTCTCTTGCCGTCAGTCCGTGTCTCTCCTTCAGAATCTAATATGGGACTTGATTTTTCGTTGCCATTTTGAGACAGACTCATGTAGACCAGGCTGGCATTGAACCCTGTACTTAGCCAAGGATGGCCTAGAACACCTAATGTCTGTTTCTGCTTCCTAGAGTTACATGCACACACCAGTTTCCTGGGAGAGTTACAGCTGCACACCGTTTCCTTAGTAAATTTTGCATGAGGAAGCTTCTACCAGTCACTCTTGTTCTTGAAAAATATGTTTTCTTTTAATAAAGTATATGTTGTAGGAGCTTTGAATTTGCTGAATATTATCAGTTTGCTCTGCCCTATTTCTTCCTTCTGAGTGCCTTACCACCACCTAAAATGTGAATGACTGCTATTGGGAGACCCTGGGGCCAGGCAGTGCTTCTCACAAACACTTAACCAATCCCCAGAGATTGAACTACTCCGGGCATGGCCGAGGACATTTTCAAGTTAGTTTTATCTTAGATATGAAGTGGGCCTCCTTTGAATGTGCCCTAGATGCTTAGTCTCACTTCTGACCGTGAGCGTGAATTTTTCTTCTTGATTCTCCTAGGCTGGTCTATCAGTCATCAGTATGTCAGTCTGACTGACTGACTGACTGACTGTTTCTCTCTGTAGCTTAGGATGTTCTTGAACTCTTGGTCATCCTGCTGGAATTCCTGAGTGCTGGTGTGTTGAGGCCCGCACTAGCCCACGTTTAGGTGCCAAAAATGTTGGGGCCCGAGCTGCCCCACTTTGGGCGGCCTAAAATGTTGCTCCGGCCCATGGGTCGGGGTTCAGCAAGAGAGTGAGTGAGGACAGATTCGAAGAATGTAGACCAGACAGAGTGTGAGTCAATCCCGTTTATTCTTCAGTCTCTCTTCCTAGTCCAAGTCCCAAGTCTTGAGTTCCTAGTCCCTAGTTCCTAGTCCCTAGTTGTACTCCTCCTAGTTCCTAGTTGTACTCAATTTGTTCTCTTCTGAGTGTCTAATGTCTACTCCTACTCCTAGTGTCTGAATCTGTTACTCCAAATTTTTCTGTTCCTTTTATATGTCTCACTTCTAAGCCACGCCTTTTGGTCACACCTTTAATCATGCCCTTAGGTCTTGTCTCTAAATCTGATCTCTAAGTCACACCTTTAAGTCACACACCTTTAATCTCACACACCTTTAATCTCACACACCCAAGGAAAGTCCTGGGTATCAGAGTGTGCTCAGCTGTTGTAGGCTATTGTAATCCAAGTCTCCTGTCAGGGTATATGGCTCAAGATGGCTGCAAAGCTGATAGCCGCTTTCTGCTAAAAGTCGGCCCCCAACACTGGTGTTGTAGGCATGTGCTATCTATCATATGTGATAAATATAAATTATTTTTACCAATTTTTTTAGAAGGTTTTGCTGTTTTATAATTCCCTTTAGTTTCTCTTTATTTGTGCACATAATGTGTATTTGTGACAGGAAACTTTGTGTCTTAAGTATCTACGGGCTTCCTAGCACCAGTAAACCAACATTAACTGTTTGCCTTTCCACTCATCTGCTGGTCCAGATTTAGTTTCCTGGTTTGCTGTTTTCTGTCTGTTCTGAATGTTTACTTTGAATACTTTTAAAAAGAGATTTGTTTTTATTTTTTAAGATTGTATGTGTATGTATTTGGGTGTGTGCATGTGAGTGTAGCTGTCTGTAGCGGCTTTAGAGGCAGAGTGGTGGGTACAGGCTGGACCCTTGAGGGAATTGGGAACAGCAAGACATGGGTGCTGGGAGCTGGCATTTAGTCTCGTCTTCTGCCAGAGCAGTACATGCCCTTAGCCACTGGGCCATCTTTTTAAGCCCCTTACCTTGAATACTTTTGCACATATCTTTTTCTCTTCTTGTATATTTTTATTAAACTTAAAATGATAAAGTCTGTCCCATGTTTGTTTTGCAACTGTAGTTAGGGGCAAGTTAGAGGTTTTAATTTCTTATTTCCCGTTCTCTCTTGACTCCCATTTGGAGCACATTTGTATATTTATTTTCCTCTGTAACTTTTTAGATTGTCTCTAGGCAAGAGAGTAAGTGGAAAATAATGAAAAGAAATCCCATTCTTCTCCTGAAAAGAATTAAGGAGAACTGAAGAGCTGGGTTGGCGCCCTGCCCTTGGTTCACAGTGTCCCACAGGAAGTTCTTTTCTACTCTGTGATGTGCCGCGGAGGGCTGAGTTCTGCTAGTTCTCCAGTGAGGGCTATGTATGGCTGACTGTGGGTCTATGACAAAGTCTAAATCCTGAACAAAAACGAATTATCAGAACCACTCTTTGTTTTGTAGGTCCCACGGATCATCCTGTGGCTGATGGTGGAGTTGGCAATCATTGGTTCTGATATGCAGGAAGTCATTGGCTCAGCCATTGCCATCAATCTCCTGTCTGCAGGAAGGTGGGGTTGGGGCTTCCCTCTAGAACACTTGTCAATCTCCTGTCTGCTGGGAGGTGGGGGCGGGGCTTCTCCCTAGAACACTTGTCAATCTCCTGTCTGCTGGGAGGTTGGGGTGGGGCTTCCCTCTAGAACATTGTCAGTACTAAGCTGGGTTCCAAAGCCAGAGTGGAAGTGAAAAGCTAGCTCATGTTTAGTGTTCAGAATTCAACTAGTCTGAGCCACCTTATCCCCCAGCTGTGGTACTATCCGTCTTCCATTCCCAGGACGGGCTGTATGCACTTCTAATTAAGTGGAGTGTGCACATTTTGTGTCACGGTTACTTATCTGCAAGTCTGCTTATCCCACTGCACAGTGAGGTCCTTCTGCATACGACCCCATGTTTTTCAGCTGTGTGTCCCACACGTCTGACACAGCAGGCTCTCAATTAGAGTTCCAGTGGATGGGCTTCTGCTTCCCCCACTATTGCTCCTCCATAGGACCTAGCTTTCCCGGATGTTTGGTGTTGGACAGGATGTGAAGAAATCTTCACTGGGTCTTTAATCACTCTTCTTATCTCTGATCTAGGGTTCCCTTATGGGGTGGAGTTCTCATCACCATCGCAGATACTTTTGTATTTCTCTTTTTGGACAAATATGGTAAGGCCTGGAGCAGGTGGGTAAGTCCCAGCCGCCAGCTTCGGGCACACGGCTGTGGGGACGCCTGTCCTCCGTGCTCACTGCTGCACTTCCTCTTCAGGCTTGCGGAAGCTGGAAGCATTTTTTGGCTTTCTCATCACTATCATGGCCCTCACGTTTGGATATGAGGCAAGTGTTGCAGGCTGTTAACAGTTTAAAACAAAGTTTCATTTTGTCTCATTTGTAGTCTTTTATTATAAAAAGCAATAATGCAGAATAGTTGAATTGTATTGAGTCAGCAAAAAGCCAGGTACTTCTGGGCTGCTCTGAAAGGGATATAATACAGTCTATGGCAGGGATTCATATGCAGGAAGGGCTCATGTGCAGGAAGGACTCATGTGCAGGAAGGCCTATAGAGATTTTTGGGGGCATCAAAAATGACTAGACTCCTCAGGACCTTTCAGGACCATCATTTTTGGTCCCAGGTTAGCTCCCTTGACACAGAACAGCTCTGGAGTGGAATAGAGAGGAGGCTTCAGGGTTATTACTAACTGCTGCTAACTCAAAGCGGTTCTGTTTGAGCTTACCAGGGCTGAAATTAATTAATCATAGCCTGGCTGTTTCCTTTATTAAAACAGCTGATGGTGAGCTGGACAGGGTGGTGTACACCTTTACTAGCTGCTAAGGAGAGGGAGCAGGCTGGTCTCTCTGAGTGTGGGGCCTGCCTGATCTACCTGGAGAGTGCCAGGGCAGCCAGGGCTCCAGAGTAAGACAGACTGTTGGTGAGTTATAGGTGACTGATTATTTTCTTGGCTTGTTCTTTGCCCATCCCTAGGGATTAATACCATTATTTGTACCTTTTTAAATGTCCATTTGTTATAAACTGGTTTTTACTTACAGGCCTGCTTAAACATTAAAAAGATGTTTAGTCTGTGAGTCAATTTTTCTAGGTTGTCCCAAAAAAATTCTAGGTTGTCTTGAAGAGAAATTCTGTCCCAAGAGGAAGTTGGAGTGAGCACGACCCCCTTCCCTGCAGACTTATGTGCTCAGGGACCACTCACTCCCCACACACTCGTGTGCTCAGGGACCACCCACGCCTCACACACGCGTGACAGCACAGCTGGTTTCTAGATGAGCAGATGAAGAAGGGTGTGTGGAGCCAGGTTCAAGCTGGACTGTTGTTGGGTCTGTGTCAGCAGCTACAGTGATGCAGATAACAACAGAGAGAGCTTCAGCCAGTTCCTTACCTCAGAACACTGTGTTCTCTGCATATCTGCACTATACCTCTCAAAGTGTAATGTAAGCTATTCAGAATATACAGTCCTGAATCCTCTGAGCCCTGGTATTAGTCATCTTTGTGTAATTGTAACCAAATACTGTGGAAAATAACAGGAGGAGGAAAGGTCTGTTTAGCTAGGGTTTCAGAGGCTTGGTCTGGCCTGTAGCTCCTTGGGCAGGAGATGTGTGTGGGAGACTTTACCTCAGTGCAGACAGGAAGCAGGACATTGACCTACATCTAGGTAGGTTACACTGCCAGTGTTTATACCACCTCTCAAAATAGTACAGCCGGACAGGACCTGAGTCTGGCTGTGAGCCTGTGGGGCAGTTTATGCTCAGACCACGTCTCCCTTAATTCCTTTTCGTTGATGATGCTGGGGTCAGACTCGGGGCCTTGCGAATCCTAGGCGAGTCCTTGCTGACTTCATACTCTTCATGTTCCGGGTAGCTGCTACAGAGGAGGGAGGGGAGTGAAGGGTGCCAGTTCTGCCTGCTGCTGCTCTCCATTTCCTGCTGCAGTGAAGGCTAACGGGTGCTGTGTTGCTGTGTAGTATATTACAGTGAAGCCCAGCCAAAGCCAAGTTCTCAGGGGCATGTTCGTGCCGTCCTGTTCAGGCTGCCGCACCCCTCAGGTGGAGCAGGCCGTGGGCATCGTGGGAGCCGTGATCATGCCGCACAACATGTACCTGCACTCTGCCTTGGTCAAGGTGAGCGGCGCCTCTCTGTACCGCACTGTTAGAGCTCTGAGCAAGCAGGCTTTCCAAGGCTGGCTGGTCAGGGTTTATCACCAAATTGACCAGAAAAAATGTCCACAAAATGCTGGGCGAGTGTTCTTCAGGAGGTCAGGAGGGAAGGACTTTCCTCCTTCGCTGAGATAGTTCAGACACTTGGTGATTCGTCCAGTAGCCTCAGGACTGAGGTTAGTCTGTGGTCCTCCCACAGTCTCTGGGAGCTCGGGAGTCACCTGGTCACTGGCTCCCCTACGTGGGGGTTGTGCAGTGTTGTCAGAGGTTGGGGAGTCTCCTGGCTCAGGGAGCTGAGGCCTCCTCCTTTATCCAGCTGACTGCAGACTTGTGAGTTGTTACAGAGAGACTGTGCTCCTGGCGGAAAGTGACTGCCTGCTGCTGTTCTCTCTAGTCTAGGCAGGTGAACCGGGCCAATAAGCAGGAAGTACGAGAGGCCAACAAGTACTTCTTCATCGAGTCCTGCATCGCACTCTTTGTCTCCTTTATCATCAACGTCTTTGTCGTTTCTGTCTTTGCTGAAGCATTTTTTGAGAAAACCAATGAGCAGGTGGTGAGTGCCAGGGTGAACTGCATGCTGGGGTGGGGCAGACAAGAACAATGACCCAGGGGAGTCTGTCTGAAGCCTAGGTACCGCCCACATCCAGTCTGGGGCCAGGAGGAGCTGGCCTTGGACTCCACTTGTCTCCTGCTCTCATCCTGGCATTTCTGTTCCTTCCTGTTAGCTTCTGCCCACCTATCTGCTCTGCTCCTCCCGATGTTTGAGCTGAGGCCAGGTTAGAGGGAGTCCCCAAAACAGAAGCACTCGCTGTGCAGGACAAGACTCGAGTCATTTGCGTTCTGTGTCTTAATTCCTGCTGCCTGTGTATTTTGTTAGTTTGGGTTTTTTTTGAGTTTTGTTGTTGTTTAGAGTTGAACCCAGGGCCCTGTGCATGCACACATGGTGCTAGGCAGGCCTTTCACCCAGCCTCATCCAGACTCCTACCTACTCATAACCACTCTGTTTCTACAGGACCTTTGACCCCTGCTTGTGTCTGACTCCTGACGTCCTCTTACATTTGAAGCCTCTACTTTGTCTTCTCTTTTTTGTTTTGATTTGGGTTTTGGTTTTTGAAAAAGGGACTCACTGTGTAGCCCTGGCTGGAGACTTGAAATTCACTAAATAGACTAGGCTGATCTAGAATTCACAGGAATCAGCCTGCCCATGCCTCTCAAGTACTGAAATTAAAGGTGTGCACCACCACACTGGGCGTGTCTTTTAGTTTAGTTTTGGTTTTTTATATAGGTTCTCTCTGTACAGCCCAGTCTGGCCTCAGCTTTGGGTTTCTTGTATCTCAGCCTCTGAATGTTGTCATGGGAGCCTCCTAGTGTGCTCTCTCCTCTTATTTTAATTTATAATGCCCCAGTAGTTGCATACTGCCATGCACTCTCTCAGTGAACATTGATGCTTTGAGATATTAAAGCCTGGGGGAGGTTGCAGGTGGCAGTGCTCTGGCTGTGCCTGCGTCATGATCGTGACCCTCCTGGAGCAGGTCCTATAGCTTGTCTCTCGCAGAGAAATTTGGTGAGACAGATAAGGGAGCTCTTACGGGTTCTTCTAAGCTACACATTGCCTTACACTGCTTTGGGCTTTAGGTTGATGTCTGCAGAAACAACAGCAGCCCCCATGCTGACCTCTTTCCCAGTGACAACTCTACCCTGGCCGTGGATATCTACAAAGGGGTAAGCATGCTGTTTGCAGCAGAGATGGTAGCATAATCTCTGGCCTCTGAGTTTGTTTCAGATCTGAGCATAGCTCCTGAGTATCTTTTATTTTGGGGGCCCATATGCCAGGAACATATTTGGGGTTCTATGGGGCCAGGGGGCAGGGGCAGGTAGCTGATGGGCTGAAAGGTTGCACAGCAGGGGCTCCTAAGGTTCTGCAGGTGCTGGCTGGAATGGCAGAGGAGGAGCTTGGTGAAGTTGGGTCACTAGGCTCTGCTGGGGCTAGTGATCCGTTGTGACCCCAGGAACAGAGTGTACCGCACTGTCTGCACGCCTCCCTCCACTCACCAGAAAGGTGCATCAAAGAGTTGTTTGGGAAGTGTGGGCTCTGCCTCTTGATTGTTTAAGGTAGAGGTTAGAGATGAAGGCCCAGGAGCATAGAGAGGAGGGAGGGCTGGGCTGAGGGATGCAGGGCAGCAGCAGAGCGAGGTTGGAAGCCTCCATGTCACATCCGAATCAGCATCACTTCTGTGCAGTGCCCGGCATGATACTTGTGTGCTGATGTTCCCGAGCAGAGGAAGGTGCTGCAGAGGGCTGCTGCTCTGGGTGTTATCTAAGCAGGTCACTGACAAGCCTGTCTCTCCCTCCCTTTCCCAGGGTGTTGTGCTTGGATGTTACTTCGGGCCTGCGGCTCTCTACATCTGGGCGGTGGGGATCCTGGCTGCCGGTCAGAGCTCCACCATGACTGGAACCTATTCTGGCCAGTTTGTCATGGAGGTGTGTGCCGGGGTAAAATGGAGGGATTAGCACAGCGTGGAGTGTCTAGCCCTGTGCTTCTAAAGGGTTCCTGACTTCCCCAGGCATCTCTCTTTCTCCTGTCACGGACGGTCACTAGTGTCCATGCTTCCTTTCAGGGATTCCTGAACCTAAAATGGTCGCGCTTTGCCCGAGTGATCCTGACTCGGTCTATCGCCATCATTCCCACCCTGCTCGTCGCCGTCTTCCAAGACGTGGAACATCTGACAGGGATGAACGATTTCCTGAATGTTCTGCAGAGCTTGCAGGTGAGAGGGGGCTGGGGAGGCTCACGCTGCACGGAGCCAACACTGACTTACCCTTGGGCACCAAGCCTCACGCCGGACCCGGTGACGAGGGGAAGGAAGAGGCTTGGAGCCTCATCAGTGGACATGATGAGCTATGCTGAGCACCGCAACGTTGAGACCACCAAGATGGCTCAGTGGATCAGGCGATAGCTATGCAGTTGTCCAAGCCTGAAGACCTAGATGTGGTCCCCGGAGATGCAGTAGAAGGAGGGACACTGTCTCACAGGATTGTCCTCTCATCTCTGCATTCAGCCATGGCACGGGCATGCCCATCCATCAGTCCATCCATGTCTGTCTGTCTACCTATCTCCCCACTCAATCTGCCCATCTCTCTCACACAGATAAGTAAATTAGTGATAATTAAAAGTCTACTAATTAGTGAGCCTTGTAGCTCACTAATGCAGCAAGGTAAATCATTCAGTGAGTTCTAAGAACACTGCTAAGCCTATGGAGCTGACGAGACAATCACATCCAGTATGTCATTTATTTATTCTCATTTATGTGTGTTGCCTGTAGCTTTACTACCCCCCAAGCTCCGGAATGAACCGCGCTACCAGACCCCACCCAGAGAATGTTGGATCCACAGATAAAAAACAGACACACACATTGATCAATTTCAGCTTGCCTTTTTGCATAATTGCTGGCATTACTTATCCCCTGCCTGGAGAAGGCTGCCCTTCTCAATACTCTTAGCTCCGCACCTCTCCACCTGCCCTCAACTTCAGCTCCTCAGTTACATCCAGTCTCAGCTCAGCGTTCCCAACTGTGACATGGCCACTCCACCTGACATCTCACGTGGCTGCGTGGCTTTTCTCCAAAGCATGACGAACTCTCCCTTCCTCTCTCTCTTCCATCTGTCTCTTGCCTCTGGAGACCCAGAAGTTCCACCTATTTGTTAGCCCAGCAATTGGCCTGTGGCTTCTTTATTGATAGATCAAGAACTAAGGAGGGAACAGGACCTTTGCATCAGAACCACCCCTACATATGTGTATCAGTGTTTTACCTTTGTGTGTGGTGTGTGTGTGTGTGCGCGTGCGCGTGCGCACCTGGAACCAGAAGAGTTCAGAAGAAGACATCAGATCCCCTGGCACTGGAGTTACAGACATTGTGAGCTGCTGTGTGGATGCTGGGAACTGGACCTGGGGCCTCTGCACGAACAGCCAAGTGAGCGTTCTTAAGCACTGAGCCGTCTCAGCCCCCAGTGTGTTTTTTGTTTAAACAGAGACACTTAAGATCATGATTAGTGCTGGATTAAAAATAATGTTTGGGGGCTGGAGAGAAGTGTCAGCGGTTAAGAGCACTGGCTGCTCTTCCAGAGGTCCTGAGTTCAATTCCCAGCAACCACATGGTGGCTCACAACCATCTGTAATGGGATCTGGTGTCCTCTTCTGGTATGTTTGAAGTCAGTGACAGTGTACTCATATACATAAAAAAATCTTAAAAAAAAAAATGTTTAGCCAAGGCGAGGTGATCGGAATAACTGTTACCCATGGTGTCGGTAGCTAAGACCGGGCTTATGATTCCTTTCTGTGAACCATGTGGTTGGTATCTGTGGTACTCACGTACTCTGAGCCATATGTATTGCTGGGAAGCAGGAATGTCAAGAGAAGAAGTTTCCATGATGGATGTTATGGGGGAACAGCATCCCAGAGCCAGGCCAGTGCCGATCACCAGCATTCCCCAACGTTCCTGCTCAGGCCCTGCCCCTGCTTCTCAGTGGTATCCTGTGACCCAAAAGTGTAAGCAAGATAACCCCTTCTGAAACACCGAGTTCGTGTTTTCTCACAGCTTTAGAGGTGGAAACTGACACACCCACGTAACCTCATCTGACACGCCTACGCCATCCTCTGACACGCCGTGTGACTCCTGTTTTCTGTTTTCCAGCTCCCCTTTGCTCTCATACCCATCCTCACATTCACAAGCCTTCGGCCGGTGATGAGTGAGTTTTCCAATGGAATGTGAGTACACTTGCCGTCTGCAGAAGGGCGTGGGAGGGTTTTACCCAGGAGGCAGTGGAAATGTGTCCTAGAGAGCTATGTGCTTTCAGAGCAACCACTCACTGCTTCCTTTTTGGCTTAGAAAGAAAACCACAAGTGTAAGTTATAGGAAAAGAGGATACACTTCCTTCAGACCTCAGCGCTCCAGCTGGAACTGCTGAAGTTTGAATTCAGTGTGAAATTATCCAAGAAAGGCACAGGCTGGTCAGAGTGTGCCGTGAAGGGATCTGGGGCTGCGATGGTGTTAATACTAGCATCTGTGATAGAAGCAGCCACAGGCTGTGCTGTCATTTCATTTCTGCTGCTGTGACAGATGCTCTGCCAACAACAGCACAGGGAAACCACTGCCCAGCATTCTGGGAGATGTGGGGAAGAAATCTCGACGGCAAGGGGGGGGGGGCAGGGAGTACGGCGACAGAGTCTCAGGGCGGTCGGGCATCAGGGCTTCCTGCGCCGCGCGCCGCCAGCGGAGGATCCCACATTCACGCAGCTGTAGGTTCCAAAAGCTGGGAATCAGGCGGAGAGACCATGGACATGTGGAGTCCGGTTTTCCAAAGCTTTTATTGTTCATGGCATGGTGAATGGGCGCAACTGGTACGCGCTTCCCCCCCAAAAGCCAGGGGAGACCAGTCTTATAGGGAAGGGAGAAAGGGGAGGGAATAACTTAATTAGCTACGCCCCTGGCCTTTTGATAATTCATTAATATTTAAATCTCTGGAGGTAGAGACTTGTTAATCACGCCCTCTACCTGTGCCCTACGTGACTGAAGGTAACAGGTTAAATGGAGTTACCTCGTCCAAGGCCCAACAGGAAGAAGCCAAAGCAGATTCAGACAGCTTGTCACGTGACATCTACTGTCAAGAGCAAAGGGAATGAACTCGCCCTTGCTTGTGTGTTTGCTCTGAGCTAGATTGCTCTATCTTGTGTTGAGCATGCACTGGTTAGGCAGTGAAGCCTCCCAGAATGGGCTGGTTATTCTCATGTTAGTCTCTACAGATGTGCCACAAGCCGGCCTGGTGTTCCCAAGTGGTTCTTGGCTGTGACAAGCTGCCAGTTAAAGTCCATACTAATCAGTATAGATGCTCATGTGACCTGTTAGGTTTCTGAGGTCTCTAATTGTCACCACATTAGAGCAGGTGGGACCTGCAGAGTGGGAACTGCAAATGAGGCAGAGTAAAGTCACCTTTATTCAGAGCCTCAGACAGTTCAGACTCTCGAGGGGTGAGAATTACAGTGTAAAGTTCTCACGGGTTCAAGCTGTACAGTTACAGGGACCAGCACAGATGGCAAATGCACAGATGGCAAGTGCAGGCTTTGCCGTAGCGGAGTGTAAAGGAGAGTGTGACATTTAATCGAGTGAACAGCAACAGGCACTAGTGAGACCACAGGACTCTTGTTTCCTTGGACTGTTGTCACTGCTCTCAGAACTCTCCTCTCACGACTCCATCCCTGGACCGTGTTCCAACGTATAATGAAATGGCTTGGTACATGTCTAGGACCTACTGATTTCTAGGGTCTTAAATGCGAGGTTTTCGTGCCGCAGGAATGGCTCCGTGGATGAACGGCTGCGGCACCAGCCCGGCCACCTTAGCTTCATCTCTGGAACTCATACAAGGGAGGAAGGAGAGGGCTGACCGCACAGAGACGGTCCCCATGGATGCAGTAGCAGACGTGTGCCCACACTGATAGATAGATAGATAGATAGATAGATAGATAGATAGATAGATAGATACTAAAAGTTTCCATTTACTCTGACCCCTTCCCTTCTGCTTCATCGCTAATTTTGTCCTCTACGTTTCCCTCAACCCATGGGACACAGTTTGTCCGTGTGAGCTGGACTGCCAGGCACTTACTGTGCTCTTTGTTTTGCAGAGGCTGGAGGATCGCAGGTGGCATCTTGGTCCTGATCGTCTGCTCCATCAACATGTACTTTGTAGTGGTTTATGTCCAGGAGCTAGGGCACGTGGCACTGTACGTGGTGGCTGCAGTGGTTAGCGTGGCTTATCTGACCTTTGTGTTCTACTTGGTGAGTCCAGTGTGAAGGGAGCAGGGCACCTATGGCGTCTGGGGTGGTCCAGCGGGACTAACTGTCCTTGAGAAACAACTGGTCCCCAAAGCACTGGCGCTTTACTGAGGCATTTACATGGCGTTGTTGGGTCAGTGGCTCCTGAAAGTTCATTTAGGTTTGTTGTTATTGGTACTGGAGATTACACATAAGGCTTATCCAGTGCTGGGTGTCCCAGTGAGGGTTTACTGCTGTGAACAGACACCATAACCAAGGCAACTCATATAAAGGACAACATTTAATTGGGGCTGGCTTACAGGTTCAGAGGTTCAGTTGGTTATCATCAAGGTGGGAGCATGGCAGCATCCAGGCAGGCATGATACAGGCAGAGCTAAGAGTTCTACATCTTCATCTGAAGGCTGCTAGCAGAAGACTGACTTCCACACAGCTAGAACTGCGGTATTAAAGCCCATGCCCACAATGACACACTTCCTCCGACAAGGCCACACCTCCTTAATAGTGCCACTCTCTGACCCAAGCATATTCGAACCACCACACGGGAACCATTCCAATACCACACTCTGCTCTCAACCAGACATTCTTATTTCAAATCATCAAATATATTTTAGTTTTTTGTGTGTAGTGGGTAGGGAAGTGGTATTTCTCAAGACAGGGTTTCTCTCTAGTCCTGGCTATCCTGGAACTCAATTTGTAGACCCACAGAGCTCCTCCTGTCTTTGCTCCCCGAGTGCTGGGGTTAAAGGCCTGGGACACTGCCCCTGGTCTACTTTTGTTTTTCCTTCCTTCCTCTCTTTCTTTCTTCCTTTCTTTCCTTCCTTCTTTCTTTCTTTCTTTCTTTCTTTCTTTCTTTTTTTTCCCCTTGGTTTTTGAGACAGGGCTTCTCTGTGTGTCCCTGGATGTCTTGGAACTCATCCTATAGACAAGCTGGCCTTGAACTCAGAGATACACCTGCTTCTGCCTCCCAAACGCTGGGATTAAAGTTGTACACTACCATGCCCGTCTCCTATTTTAGTTTTTAATACCTAGTATTTTTCTATTTCTGTTGGTTTTTTATGAGGTCCGGTATTTCATATCTAAAGAGAATGTTAGGATATGATTGGGAAGCAGGGTGGCTCAGTGGTTGCACAGCAAGTGTAAGCACGGAATTCAGATCCCAGGACTTACACAAAAACACTGCAGTGGTTGTGTGAGCCTGTGACCCCGCCCGGCATTGGAGAAAGGGAGGCAGCAATGGGAAAATCGTTGAGGCCTGCCAGCCTAGTTCCAGGTTCAGCAAGAGCCCCTGTGACAACAGGAAATGTGCATAAGACACATGTGTGCATAGAGCGGCAGATGTGTGTGCTTCCCAATCTTTCCCACAACTCACTAGTGGGAAAACTACAGCAATAAGAACAGAGTCAGTTACCTGCTTGGTACAGAGGTTCCTGAAAATTACTAAGGTGGGGGATAGGAAACAGCAGAAGTCCCACCATTTCTGTTGTGGACAGTGTTGAAGAGGGAGGGTACAGTCCTGTTCTCTCTTTCACTCCACACATGCCCTATCCCACATATGAGAATCTGATTGAGAAGATTCCTTCAGTGTATACTTTAATATAGTGTCCTGGATCAGTGTTTCTTCCTTTCCTATAAATGTCAGGCATGCCAGGATACACTGCTTACATAGGACCTTGGGATCCCAGTAACTGTACATGTCCTTGCCAGGAAAGATGGCTCAAAGGTTAAGATCCCTGGTTGCGCTTACAGAGGTCCTGAGTTCAATTCCTAGCAACCACATGGTGGCTCACAACCACCTGTAATGAGATCTGGGGCACACATGACAGGACACTGTATGAAGAGTAAATAAATCTTCTAAAAAAAAAAAATCTCTTAGGAGTTTGGCCAACTGTTCCTTCACTGAACGTGGGTGTGAAGGTGCTGAGTTGAGTCAGGACCCTAAGACGAATGAGGTTGGTTAAGCCCCAGTTTTGGAGATAGGGCCAAGTCTAGGTCCTGGTTACCGCTGCTTAGCTCAGAGCCAAGAGCCTCACAGGGCAGCTGTCCCACTGCTCGTCTGAAGCTGAGCCGAGGGTCTCCTAGCCTGACTGGACAGAGGAAAGAGATGAGCACAGCTGGGTGCTTGGGGCAGGCAGGAGGCAGATTTGCATCTGCATAGCACTGGGCCTGTCCTTCCTGTACTGTGGACGCTAGCACTGGGCAAGCCTCACTGGCAGGAGAGTGACAGCCATGTTCTGTATTCTGTATTCCAGGGTTGGCAGTGTCTGATTGCATTGGGCATGTCTTTCCTGGACTGTGGACGCTCGGTAAGCATCTCTAAAGCCCTGCTGAGCGAAGACAAGAGCGGTGGCAATACTAAGTAAACACTGGATCAGTCTGTCTGTCTTTGCAGGGAGCCATCAGAGCCAGTGTGTTTCTATGGTTTACTGTGTGAACATAGCCACAAGTATGTGCTGTTGCACAGACTGCATTTACGACTCAACTGTTAGTTGGGAAACACTGTTTTATGTGTGTGTGTTGAGGTCTTTGTTTCCTTTTGTTTTTGTGAAATAGCATCTTGCTATTAAATACTAGGTTGCCTAAAACTCACTATGTAGCCTAGGCTGCCCTCAAACTTACAACAATCCTCCTGGCTCAACCTCCTGAGTGCTGGAATTCCATGCCTGTCTGCCACTCCTGGCTTTCGTGCTTACTAGATGATTAGTTTTGGTGGGCGGGAGGGTCCTACCCTGTAGCAGTAGGCAGCACTACAAGGGAGGGTGAAAAAGTGACCCTCCCTTGGGCTATTGTAAACACTAAGTTCCTAAGTAGCTGCCCAAGGGCAGTAGCTTGTTTTTAGTCAAGAGAAGCCCAGCCAGACTGTCACCTTCTGTTTGCATTACAGACTTAGAGACAGCTACCTTTGAATTCAGGGCTTTTGTTTGTTTGGTGCATTTTGTTTGTTTTTCAAGAGTTTCTTCCTGGCTGTCCTGGAACTCACTCTGTAGACCAGGCTGGCTTCAAACTAACAAAGCTCCTCTTGCCTCTGCCTCTGTCTCTGCCTCCTGGGTGCTAGGATTAGAGGCAGGCACCACCACTACCCTGCTCAATTCAGGACTTTATTTCTACTTTGGAATTTCTTAGTGGAAAGAAAAAAATGTAGGACATAGAGGTGGGTGTGGACAGATGATGGCTGGCCTGCAGGTTTTCCTTAGCAGGGAAGGCTTCACCTTTATCCCTGAGGTTAGAAACTTTCCTGTTTATATCAAGTGTTCCCGATAGTGTTTAATCTTGAGTACGCACAGTCCTGGAATCTTTGCCTTCCTCTTCTGAGAGAGTGCTGACTGCAGAAGACTGTTGCACTCGTGAACTGACTCTCATGAGGCTCTGGACTCAGAACGAGTCACAGAGCTGACTGCACTACTCCCCAAAGTACCCTTCACCAAATCATGTCTCTGACACACCGCTGTTTCACGCCCAAGATAACTCAGAAGGCAATCTCTGGAGCTCTGGGCCCAAACCTTGCAAAGTCAGTAGGTGTCAGTGGTGTGAAGTCTCCCAGCAAGGCGGGCCTAGGCTGCATCCTCGCTGCCCTTCCCTCGGAGAGAGCCTGTTGAGACCAGACTGCGAAGCTCTGGAGTCTTCACAGAACTGCTGCTCTCAGTTCAGCTACTTCTGGCGTGTCACGGGGGAGACGTGATTCTGTCACATCGAATCCTGCCTGTCTGCTGGAGAGGAGGATACACGTGTGTGGTCACTGTGTTGGTGGCAGCAGGAACTAGAGCAGCTTCGGAGGGTGTCCTCCTCTCTGACGCCTTCCCTGTGTCGAGCTGGCTGACAAATGACCTTTGTTGTATGTGCCGCTGTGGTGTTACTGCTAGCATTTCACACACAGTCAACATCCCGGCCTGCATAGGTTCTTTATGAGGCATAAAAGATAAATTGCTGTGTTTCACTCACCCTGATTGACCTTAGCCCCATAGCTGATCCAACAAAACCAGGCAACGGGTCCTCACAGTAACATCTCAACCTGTGGGTTGCCACCCATCCAAAACACTACATCCAAAAACATTTGCATTATAATTCATAACAGTAGCAAGATTAGTTATGAAGTAGCAGCAAAAAAATTATGATTGGGTGTCACCACAACATGAGCTGATTTAAAGGGTCAGCAGCATCAGGAAGGTTGAGAACCCCTGCACTGCAGGCTCCTTCTCATACCTGTCACTACCACCGTTGTTCCCGAAACTGATCAGACTGGAAGCTGAGCTTTTGAAACTGTCTCTCTGCAGTGCTTGAGAGCCAGATTGACACAGCAGAATTCCTTGTATAGAATTCCTTGTATAGATGTTCTAGTGGTGTCTGAGTTTGTACAGGGATGGGATGGGGTGGGCAGGTTGTGTCCAGATTCCCCATACTTACAGCCTAGCCCAAGCCGCTGGGGATGGTGCCCAGGGGCCTGACTAGGCTAGCCTCCACCGCACATTTCGATCCCTGCCCGAGAAGTCTGTTGTGTTATATTTGTTTACAATGATAGAAGGTTTCATTGTGTGATATAGTTTCTTCTGATTCTACAACTATATTTACAGTGTCAAAAGATTAAAAATGTTCCCTAATCATTTGATTGTCACTGAAAAGCGGTACTTCCAACAGTACTCTGTGCAGTAACCTGTAAACATTTCAAGCCCCCACACCCTTGTGGTTCTGGCATTATATTTGTGAGCCATTTTTGTACCTTCTCTGAATCGGTCCTTGTTCTTATGTGACCTGAAATAGCTGTACCCTCAGTGCACTGGAGCAGATAGGCCGGGGAGTAGCAGCAGCTTGTCTTGTGAGAACCTGCCAGGGTGGCAGCAAGTGACTACAATGAGGCTTGTAGTGAACCTTTGACAGCTTGTGAACTTGCTGTAATTAAACCAAAACTTCCCTCTTTCCTGTTTGGTTTTCTGACTTTTTTTTTTTTTTTTTAAACACCGGAGACACTTTATAATGGATATAGTCTTAACAGCTGAAAGGCAGACCCACTAGTTGTCATCAGGAGTGACTGCACTGTAAGTCCAAGCATCAGTGCTTGGCTCCTGAAGGGACAGAGAAGGATATGGATTCAGTGCCCTGGAAAGTCTGGATTAGCTGTAGACACTAAGAGAGGCCCAGATAGCTTCAAATGTCCCACCACCACCAAGCCTCACACCTGGCTTCAGTGCTCAGAGCCCATGCAGTGGGAGAAGAGAACCAACCCTTGATAGCTGTCTCTGCCTCCACATGTGCTCCATGGCATTGCATACTTGCCCCACACATGTACACAACGAATCACGTTACTTTTTTTCAGTCTAAATGAAAATCAATTTACCCACTTAGTTAAATACTTTTGTTATGGTTAAGGCCATAACTACTATTTTGCAAGATGAAATTTGTCCTACCTTCCTCTACTCTTTAAGCTATCTCACTGTCCAGGAAGGATTTTAATAATAAAAGGATTTGCCCGGCAGTGGTGGCTAATGCCTTTAATCCCAGCACTTGGGAGGCAGAGGCAGGCAGATTTCTGAGTTGGAGGCCAGCCTGGTCTACAGAGTGAGTTCCAGGACAGCCAAGGCTATACAGAGAAACCCTGTCTCGAAAAACCAAAAAATAATAATAAAAGGATTTTAGTAATAAAATTTTGAATAGAGAAACTAAAGTCACTTAGTTTAAAACCAGATACACATTTTGGCTGAACCCTTGTAATGCAGACACAGGCCCGGTGCCGTTTGTAAGGGAGATGGGAGGCTTGGGTTTGAGCTCAGAACTAATCTAGGGTGCAGAGCAATTCCAGAACCTTACCTTCACTTTGCTGTTACCTCACCTGTGTGTACAAGTGGCAAAGCTGTAAAAATTGAGTTGTGGCCCTGAAACATCGGGGCTGCAGAGATGGCTCAGTAGTTAAGAGCACTCGCTGCCCTTCCAGAGACCTCAAGTTCAGTTCCCAAAGTCTGTATCAGGTAATTCACAGCGATTTATGAAACTCCTGCTTCAGGGATGCAATTCTCTCTCTCTCTCTCTCTCACACACACACACACACATTTGGCTTTTCTTTTTTCTTTTTTTGGTTTTCTGAGACAGGGTTTCTCTGTGTAGCCCTGGCTGTCCTGGAACTCACTCTGTAGACCAGGCTGGCCTCGAACTCAAAGATCCTCTTGCCTCCCTCTCAGGTACTGGGATTAGAGGCGTGCTCAGTCACCACCTGGCTTAAAGTTCTTGCAACAAGGTATTCACCCTCTATAGCGAGAGGTGACTGAACAGCCTGAAAGTGTATCTGAGTGACATTGCCAGTGTGTGTTGTCAGTAGAACCTGAGTAGTTTAAGCCAGAAGACTCGAGTTCACTCCCAAACCACCTTGTGTAACATACATCATGCCCTTTGAGCTGTATAGTGAGATGCCAAACCATCTTGTGTAATATACAACATACCCTTTAAGCTGTAGTGAGACTCCCAAACTTTCTCCAGGAGCACCAAGACATGAAAACATTTTTATCAGGTGCAGTGACACACACTTGTAACCTCCGCTCTTGAGAAGCATGACAGGAAGATGGCAAACTGAAGGCCAGCCAGAGCTACACAGGAAGACCTGTCCCAGCACTTGGCAGTAACTCTGGATGCTCACAACAGGCTTAAACAACAGAGAGGGCTCTCTGTAGCTAAGGGCAGTAATATTACCACCTCAGTGGACCACAAGAGTGTGTTAACCTGTGCTTAGCCACATCTCCAAATGCCTCAGAACTAGGGAAAAAAATTCTCCATGTTACCTAAGTGATAATACTCTAAATGCCACAGACTGAGCAATGAGGAAGTCCATGGTGTCTGCTCACTTGGGACAGGTTTCCAGGAGTCATCCATGATGCTGGCAGTGGCCTTTTAGATCCTCAAGTCTGGATGTCGAACCTGCAAGTGAAATGTCAGTGTCTACCTAGCACACTGCCCGGGAATATTTTGATCCAGGGCACTGTGAGGTCTGTGTGATCTTCACACGGCATTCCTATGGGATGACACAGAGCCATGTATAATGTGTTCACGATAAACTTAGGACTCGGTGAGTTACAGTCACAGTGTGCCTGGTGGCTCATTTCCATTCTGCACACAAGATAAGGTTCAGAAAGTAAACACAGTCTGTGTGGTGGTGGGAGACTGTAATCCTAGCACTTGTGAGTCAGGGGGATCACTGCAAGTTTCAGGCCAGCCAGAACTCCAGAACGAGACCCTAAACAAAGGATTGGGATTTGGCTCAGTGGTAGAGCACTTGCCTAGCCCTGGGTTTGGTCCTCAGTTCTGAAAATAAAACCCAAAGTATACATTAGAAGGATTAAAGCTGGGCCCTCAGCCCCTACACACACTCCAGTGTCTTCCACTACAATATATGGCTCTAGTCCCTTTATGCAGACCTATAGTGTGCACTCCACACATGGACTGTTGGTGCCAAGGGCGATATTACCATTGAATACCCCAACTGACATGAAAGCCGGTCACTGTTCCCAAGTGTATCGCTGGACAGTTAAGTACAGCAGAGCTCACCTTTAGTCCCAGGACTTGGGAGGCAGAGGTGGGCAAGTCTCTGAGCTCAAGGCCAGCTTGACTTATATAACAAGCTCTAGGCTAGCCAGGCTTGCTTAGTGAGGCCCTAACTTAAACAAAAAACAAGTTTTTCACAGATCCCTGCAAACCATCTGCATTAGATTCACAGGAAAGGGGTCAGGAAATACCTTTTTAAAACTGCTGAGAGTGGGGTATGGTTATAAATATCTATAATCCCAGGACCTGGGAGGTGGGGGCTCGTATGAGTCGGGCTCATCCTTAGCTACATAATACCTCTGAGGCCAGCCTGAACTTCACGAGTCCTACTTAAAGAACCGGAAAGGTATAGGGCATGAAGACAGTTCAGGTTCCTGTTCCAGCCTGCAAACCGTGGACCCACAGGTCATTGCTTCTCAGCCTGCAAACCGTGGACCCACAGGTCATTGCTTCTCAGCTTGCAAACTCTGGACCCACAGGTCATTGCTTCTCAGCCTGCAAACCCTGGACCCACAGGTCATAGCTTCTCAGCCTGCAAACCCTGGGGCCTGCAGCTCATTGCTTCTCTGCATGCTTTTTCCCTTAACTACTCAGGAAAGGGCTTTTCTCAGGTGTCAAAGGATAATAGGACCAGAATTACCAGACTCAGGGTTTAGATATCTGAAATCTGATTTCCAGTACACAGTGCTAGGACACAATCGTTTTGTGTACTTGGTCATATTATCCTAAAGCCCCAGCCCAGCTTCACCCTCGTGAGACAGAATGCATTTAGCATCCATCCTTAACTCAGCTCCATCTCAGGTAGCCACAAACACATGCAGTGATGGTTTTCACACCCTGCCATGTGTTCTCAGCACGCTTTCTCTGACACTCGGGGCTGCAACCTTTCTCTAGAGTGCCCTGTCTGCCTCAGGGTTGCCCAGCTGCTGTGTGGCTGACCACCACACCCATCTATAGTTCCAGTTCCAGGGGATCCAGTGCCTCCTCCTGACCCCTGTGGGCAGCAGGCATGTGTACACTGCATACATGAAGGCAAAATACTCATGTACATAAAATAAAAATTAAAAAAAAAGTGTCCTTGATCTTAAATAAAAACCCCACATACGTGTAAGCCATTTTCTATTCTGAAATAAAATTCAGAAGTACTGAGAAGAACCAAAATAATACGTTAGTTCCCCATGTCACTCCTTGAAAGTTACACTGATTCTCTCCTGTGCTTTTATCCCCAGTACCGCCTCGGACTGACCGCTCAGCCTGAACTCTACCTTCTGAACACCGTGGATGCCGACTCATTGGTGTCTAGATGACTAACAGCCCAGGAGACTTTAAGAACACTTTCTCTAAGCCCTTTTGTGCCAAGTGTCTGTTCTCAAATCCCTTAGTTCAGAGGTGAGCTCGTTCAAATGTTTTGAACAAGGTGAAGCTCTCCTCACGGAGTCAGGGGGAAAAGCTAACAGCTGTGTATGGGTCAGAGACCCCTCAGAGGTACAGCGGGCCTGTGACAGCTGTGCAGTCCCTCAGGCTTGTGTCTGCACTTCTGGGGTTTAAAATGTATGGATATGTATTTATGTGAACCCAAACATGCCAGTTTGGGTAAGATTTTAAGGTTATAAAATTTGATAGATTTTTACAAATGTCGTTCAGATGAATTAGGTCTTTCTTCTGTCTGGGTCGCAAATGAGAAAGAGAATGAGCCTTCTGATGATGGACTTCCCAAAATAACTCTTAAAGTGTTGCTTTACCATGATATGTGTGTGTGTGTGTGCGCCACAGGTTGACATCAGGTGTCTTCACAGTTTCTCTCTGAGCACAGAGCTTAGTGTTTGGCTGGGCTAACCAAGCCTGTAAGTTCAGGGATCTTCCTGGCCCTGTGCCCCAACACTGGAGTCACAGATCTGCTGCTGTGCTCGGATTTTACACAGTGCTGGGGACCCAAACTCGGGTCTTCCTGGATAGCAGGCACTTTACTGGCTTTCCCCCTTTGTTTCCACATCGAGTGTGTCTGTGGCCGTCATTCTTCTGTTGGCGTCTGTCCACCTGGCCTTTCTTCTCACTCCACGCACTAACACACTGTCCGTCCTAACCCTGTTTCTAAGGGCCACCCATATACTGCTGAGTGTCTGAGGAATTGCAAGCATTTGAAGGTGTGTATGACGAGAGCTATGAGGCTCACACTAAACGGGAGCCCAGACCTCAGTGCTTTTTACACACTGACACGCTGCACGACGTGTGTGTGCAGGTTGCAGAACTTTTTGGTTTTGTTTTTCTTTAATCCCAATTGCCAACCAGAAATTCGCCTTTTTACAGTCAAGTTTACACTTTTAATAACTAGAAGCTTGTGTCCAGGGGCACTGCTTAACCGTAGAGCTCTTGCTGGCCTTAGGCAAGGCCTGGGGCATGGGCCTCACCCCCACACACATACACAAGCACACACTCACATTCGAATATGTGTGTACACACATATGCACACTCGCACATACACATGCACACACACTTGAACACGAACACTCAAGTACACAAACACATGGGCACACATGTAAGCACATTCATACACTAATTGTCTTCTTAGGGAAGTCTTTACAGCACTTGATCCACATTCCTACCTGATAGTACAGTAGACAGTACAGTGGGCTAGCAGGCAGTACAGCAGACAGCACAGTGGGCTAGCAGACAGCACAGTAGACAGTACAGTGGGCTATCAGTACAGTGGGCTAACAGACAGTACAGTAGACAGCACAGTGGGCTATCAGACAGTACAGTAGACAGTACAGTGGGCTAACAGACAGTACAGTAGACAGTACAGTGGGCTAACAGACAGTACAGTAGACAATACAGTGGGCTATCAGACAGTACAGTAGACAGCACAGTGGGCTATCAGACAGTACAGTAGACAGTACAGTGGGCTAACAGACAGTACAGTAGACAGTACAGTGGGCTAACAGACAGTACAGTAGACAGTACAGTGGGCTAACAGACAGTACAGTAGACAGTACAGTGGGCTAACAGACAGTACAGTAGACAATACAGTGGGCTAGCAGACAGCACAGTAGACAGCACAGTGGGCTATCAGACAGTACAGTGAGCTAACACAGTACAGTAGACAGCACAGTGGGCTAGGACTGAATTAGAGCTACCTGTTGTCATTGCATACGTGTCTCCTCAGGCACACAGCCCGAGGGCCGGGGCCTTCACATTCTTATTCACTTTCTTGCTCTCTAGGATCTGAGTCTACAAAACCCTGTAGACTTTGCATGACTTTAAATGTCACATTCGTCTTTCAGCATTAAATGTAGAAGCAGAGAGATGATACATTACATTTTGTTGATATTTTCCAGGACAGGTTTTATCTGTGTAGCCCTGGCTGTCCTGGAACTCACTCTGTAGACCAGGCTGGCCTCGAACTCAGAAATCCACCTGCCTCTGCCTCCCAAGTGCTGGGATTAAAGGCGTGTGCCACCACCGCTCGGCCAAACTGAACACATTAAACATTTAGCTTGGGCAGGGTGATCTCAGATGACAGGAGGCTGAGCCAGGAGGATCTAGAGTTCAAGGCCAGTTTGGGCCACTTGACAAGATCTTGTCTCAGAGCACAGAGGACTAGAGGTCCTGTGGTGGGTAGGAAGACTGGTTACTCCCAGCACCATCAGGGCAGCTCTGCAGTAACTCCAGTCCCAGGGAATCCAGTGTCCTCTGCGTGCGTGGGCACACACACAGGCAAAACACCCTAGACACAAAATAAAACAAATGAACCAGTAACAATCATTTTCTACTCTATGGTAACAAGTCTGGGTTTCTGTATACAGTGGCATTATAGAGCAGTATTAATCTGTTTCTTATAATAAAATACCTGAGAACAGGGTACTTTATCAGAAGAGAAGTTTATTTAGCTCACAGTCTAGTTCAAAGACACAGGGCTCGCTGGCACTTCTACTGAAGGACTCTTGCCCCATGGTTGATGGCACCAAGTGGGGAAGTGTCAAGAGGAAGTGCACACACCAGGGGACCAAGAGCCAGGAGGTGGTTTGCTCACTCATTCATTCATCCATTTGTCTCCCCCCCCCCCACCTCCCCACCAGCTGACCTAAAAGCCATGACTAGCCTACCTTAGCTCCCTAGAGGGGCTGTCCGTGGTAACATCTTGCCCTCATGAAGACATAGTTCCATGAGAATGGCCAATCCCTCCCCTTGACCTGACCATCTCTCCCTAGACTCCACCTCTTCAGAGACTTCCCCCACCTCAACCTTGTACACTGGGACTGGGCTTCACACGTAAGAATATTTTTTAGGGCATATTCAAATTACAGCATGCAAATATTAGCATACTCAGTACATAGGTAAGACTGTGCTTGTTCACTGTCCCCTGGGATTAAACACTGTGACATTTAATTAAGAAAAGGATGTTCCAACGGTGTACACCAGAGTCAGCGGCCACGCAGTTAAATTATTAGTGCTGAGTTCCTGCTACAGGGTTTGTGTCACCTTGCTGTGAAGGACAGATGGAGAACACTCAGGCTTGTGATGTGGAAGCCAATGAAGACGCCATGTTTCAGACATGGCATTAGGGCACTGAAGTATTTTACAGATTCGGGTATTATGTTAAGTAGTGTCTGTGTAGAAAGACACTATTTAGCAGCCTCCTGTGGTAGCTCTCCCGCTCTACCCAGCCAAGGTGGAATGCCTGAGCATCCTGCATCCAGCTCCGTAAGTTTGCATGGGTTGCCGCCATTACTGCGTTCATAGTTGGCAGTGCTTTTTAGCAGTAAATACATCTTTTCCTTCACTCAGTAACATTACAAAGTAGGCTTTGTGAGAGGTGTCATCCATGAAGAAGGGGTGAGGCAGAAAGATTGCAGTTTTGAGCACAGATACTGCTATATAGTAAAATTCTGCCCCACCCCCAGGAAAGTTTCACAGTATTTCCCAGACTAGTCTGGAACTTGTGATCCTCCTGCCTCTGAATCTCAGGGTTTTAGGCTGGCATCATGTCCTGATTTTTTAAAAAGCCATTTTCCTTCTCTTTTGTTTAAAGATTTTGATTTATTTTGATGTATACGAGTATTTGCCCGCATGTATGCATGTGCCCTGTATGCATACTCCGTGCAGGGGGTTGTGAGCTGTGTGGGTGTTACAGACCCCAGTCATCCGAAAGAGGCAATCCCACCCCCTTTCTACAGCCATTTGCTCGCTTGTGTGGGTGCACACACCGGGGACCAGAGGATAACTTCAGGAGTTCATTCTCTTTGTCCACTATTTGGGTTCCAAGGTTCAAGCTGAGGTCAGGCTTGGCAGCAAGCACCTTCAACTCCTGAGCCATCTTGCCTCCTCCAGATCCCTTTTCTAAGAAAACACACTTGGTCTGCACCACTTACACCTCTTGCTGAGTGAATAGTGGTCAATTTTTGCTAAGAGCCTGGTTAGAAACCTGTCAGAGCCTGTTGGTGCAGGCACTGCTGCTGCCTGTGTGCACAAGGTCCTGAACTCTGGGGAGATTAAGTTAGAAAAAGACAGCAGGGGTAACTTTCAGCTAATGGCCTGTGGCTTTAGAAAGCAACTTTTCAACAACATAAGATACAGATGCTACGAGGCTTCTGCGTGAACTATGCTCCATGTTTCAGAACACAATGCGAATTTCTTTTTCTGAAGCTCAGCCCTGAGGAGCTGGTTTTCATTGCCTCCTGCTTCTGGCTCTATTTTCTGGGGACATTGAAGAACCGAGGTCGGATGTAATCCTTATACATAGAGTAGAGAACACCTGGAAGAGAAAGTCACCTGCAATCAGTAGTGCCCATGAGATGCAAACAACTGACATTTTCCCAAAACTAGCACACTACTGCTAAAGAAAGACAAACAGAACCTCTCAGTGAGCTTTGGTTTAGCTCACGAAGTAGCTGCAGAATCAAATAACATGTATTTTACATCAGCATTGACACAGGTATACGTACATGTGTACACACAAACCCAAACTCAAAACGCAAATTCTTTTAAAAAAGAAATTTTTTAATTTAAAAGGCAATAATACTTTGAACTTAAGTTGTCATAACACTATCCCCAAGTTGATGTTTTTGTTTTGTTTGTTTGTTTTGAGTCAAGTGTTTCTCTGTGTAGCCCTGGATGTCCTAGAACTCACCACGTAGTCCAGGCTGGCTTTGAACTCTGCCTCTGCCTTGGCTGAACCCAAGTTGGCAGAAGTCGATGCCGCATGCCAACAGTTGTAGCAGAGGCAGGAGGGTCAGAAGTTCAGCGTTGCGTTTGGCTGCCCGGTGGAACAAATCTTGGGAAAAGCTAGGCAAGTTTGGTCAGACACGGGTATCTTAGTTAGGCAGTCATGTCTGCGGCATCTGCCCGTGCGGCATCCTAAGGAGTAGACATGACTGCTGGACCTGCTCTGGGATTAGAACCAGTGAGATGAGGCAGTATTGGGAAAGGGAAGCAGGCGGGGGCGGGGCTGTTACTTCCTAGGATTCTTGACAACTCCAAAGGAAAGAGGAGGCAAGACTCAGATCTGTCTCCCTCTGATCTGTCGCCCTTGTCACAGCATGGGGTGCCTAGCTGTCTAAATAGTTCACTTCCCCCAACACTGCCCGCTGTGGTCTTCCTGGGGTGCACAGAAGATAAAGGCTTCATGAATTCTTGTAGCTCCACACAATAGTAAACTGAGGCAGAAGCTGCAGAAAAGCTTTAGAGTGAAATACTAAAATAACAAGAGTTGACGCTGAATAGACTTCAAGCCAGAATGTTTTCTTTTTAGCCGAACTCATTGTAACTGAAATGACATTTTATGTGGTGCTAGCTTTGTGCGTGGGAGGCAGACCCTCTACCAACCGAGCCGCCTCTCCAGCTCTGAGAATGTCATTTCAGTTACAGTGAGTTCGGCTAAAAAGAAAACAACCCCACACACTAACAGTGACTCCCCAGAAGATTTTTGTTTAGTTTTTTTTTAGTGTGTTTGTGTATGAGTGCAAGCATGCTGTCCCACAGCCTGCGGGAAGGTAGAACAACTTCTGCTGTTGGTTCTCCCCCTGCTTCTTTGCGACAGGGTCTCTCTGTTGTCAGATCCTATGTACACCAGGCTAGCCCACTGACCAGCTCCTGGGATTTCTCTCCAGCTCCCATCTCACCACAGGCTGCACCCAGCTTCTGGGAATCTGATCCCAGTTCTCACATTTGCATAGCAAATACTTTACCATCAAGCTATCCCCCTGCCTCTCCAACCCACCCCCCCACCCCCTGTCTCTCCAACCCACCCCCTGCCTCTCCAACCCACCCCCTGCCTCTCCAACCCACCCCCTGCCTCTCCAACTCATCCCCCCTCCAAGCCACCTACTCCCCACACCTTTCAAACTTTTGAATCGCAAATGAACAAATATGTTGAACACAACTGTGTCTTTTCAAGACAAGATTTTGATAGGTAACCCAGACTCCTACTAACCTCAAACTGGTAGCCTCCTGTCTCATCCAGTATTACAGGCATGTGCATTTATTTTTAAACTATAAATTTAGTATAAGCAGCCCACATTTTTTTTGGGTTTTTTTGTTTTGTTTTGTTTTTTTGTTTTTGCTCAGCCATCTCTCCAGCCCCTATTTTTAACTCTCTCTCTCTCTTTTTTTTTTTTTTTGGTTTTTCGAGACAGGGTTTCTCTGTATAGCCCTGGCTGTCCTGGAACTCACTTTGTAGACCAGGCTGGCCTCGAACTCAGAAATCCAACTGCCTCTGCCTCCCAAGTGCTGGGATTAAAGGCGTGCGCCACCACCGCCCAGCAGCAGCCCACATATTAGCAGAGGATTATTATTTTTTATTTTAACCTGTTCACTTTTAAGACGGGCTCTGGCTATCTTGCCCTGTGTGGTCTCTAACTCCTGGACTCCCATGATTCTTCATTCTCTGACAGCTGGAACTGCAGGTGGGAGTTGCCACATCTGGCTGGCATTTTTATTCTCAAGAAACTGTATTCTCTTCCCATATTCCTAAGGACCTCCTTATACACCGGATGTGAGGTCTATAACTCAAAGGGTTTGTTGGGGTCTCACGTAGCCCAGGCCAGCCTTTAACTTGCTTGCAGCTAAAAATGACCATGAACATCTGATGGGGCCTGCCTCTGCCTAGGGAGCACTAGTGTCACGGGTGTGTGTCACGGTGCCTGGGTTCTGTGTCGTGTTAGGGTTGGAACCCAGGGCCTCCTACATTCTAGGTTTTATCCCTAGTCATGGAGACATTTGAATGGGGATTTCTGTCAGTATAATGTGAGGTTAACAGTTTGAGTCTAGAGTGGTGACCCTGTTTCTCTCTAAGCCTCAATTTATAGTCTACACAATAAGATAACAGCACCTAACGTAGAGACTAGATCTGAAGTGTTACTTTATCATGAGGATTGGTCTGGTCCTTGTCCCAGGAATGGCACAGAGCTTGTAAAAATCTTGTAACTGCAGGAGAAATAACAGTGAGAATCCAGGTGGCATCAGAGGCTGAGAGCAGCTGCATGGGGGAACCACATCCTTAAACTTGGGGAACCTGAGATGTCAGCTCCAAGTGCTGGGGTCAGCCTCAGATTGTATCCCAGCACAGCTGGTGGAGTCTGAGCAAGCTCCTAGTAAGGTTAGACCATTAATGACAGCAGATGAACAGGGAAGGAAGATGTGGTGGATTTACACAGTGGGGTGTGGGGTTTGGTTTGTTTTTCAGCCAAAAGAATGAAGTTCTGTTGTTTGCAGCTGGAGATGGTCATGTTAAACAGGTTACAGCAATCTCAGAAAGACAAACAATTGTTTTCTCTCATTTCTGGTTCTTAGATTTTATATAAAATCTCTCTCTCTCTCTCTCTCTCACACACACACACACACACACACATATGCAGGCACACACAGTTGAAGTAAAACTGTGTAGAGGGAGAAAGGGGACTAAGCAGGGAGAAAGGGGGACCATGGAGGACATGTGCTTGGCATACAGTACACACAGTACACACAGTAAACACAGTACACACAGTACACACAGTACACACAGTAAACACAGTAAACACAGTAAACACAGTACACACAGTACACACAGTAAACACAGTACACACAGTACACACAGTAAACACAGTACACACAGTACACACAGTAAACACAGTACACACAGTACACACAGTACACACAGTACACACAGTAAACACAGTAAACACAGTACGCACAGTACACACAGTAAACACAGTACGCACAGTACACACAGTAAACACAGTACACACAGTACGCACAGTAAACACAGTACGCACAGTACGCACAGTACGCACAGTACGCACAGTACGCACAGTACGCACAGTACGCACAGTAAGCACAGTACGCACAGTACGCACAGTACGCACAGTACGCACAGTACGCACAGTACGCACAGTACGCACAGCACGCACAGCACACACAGCACACACAGCACACACAGCACACACAGTACATACAGTACACACAGTACACACAGTACACACAGTACACACAGTACACACAGTACACACCGTACACACAGTACATACAGTACACACAGTACACACAGTACACACAGTACACACAGTACATACAGTACACACAGTACATATAGTACACACAGTACATATAGTACACACAGTACACACAGTACACACAGTACGCACAGTACGCACAGTACGCACAGTACACACAGTACACACAGTACACACAGTACACACAGTACACACAGTACACACAGTACATATAGTACACACAGTACACACAGTACACACAGTACGCACAGTACACACAGTACGCACAGTACACACAGTACACACAGTACATACAGTACACACAGTACGCACAGTACGCACAGTACGCACAGTACGCACAGTACACACAGTACACACAGTAATACAGTACACACAGTACACACAGTACACACAGTACATACAGTACAAACAGTACACACAGTACATACAGTACACACAGTACACACAGTACACACAGTACACACAGTACACACAGTAAACACAGTACGCACAGTACGCACAGTACGCACAGTACACACAGTACACACCACAGTACACACAGTACACACCACAGTACACACAGTACACACAGTACACACAGTACACACAGTACGCACAGTAAACACAGTAATACAGTACACACAGTACGCACAGTACACACAGTACACACAGTACACACAGTACACACAGTAATACAGTACACACAGTACACACAGTACACACAGTACACACAGTACACACAGCACACACAGTACACACAGTACATACAGTACACACAGTACATACAGTACACACAGTACACACAGTACACACAGCACACACAGTACATACAGTACACACAGTACATACAGTACACACAGTACACACAGTACACACAGTACACACCGTACACACAGTACACACAGTACACACAGTACACACAGTACATACAGTACACACAGTACATATAGTACACACAGTACACACAGTACACACAGTACACACAGTACACACAGTAAACACAGTACACACAGTACACACAGTACACACAGTACATACAGTACACACAGTACACACAGTAAACACAGTACACACAGTACATACAGTACACACAGTACACACAGTACACACAGTACAACAGTACACACAGTACACACAGTACACACAGTACATACAGTACACACAGTACACACAGTACACACAGTACAACAGTACACACAGTACACACAGTACACACAGTACACACAGTAATACAGTACACACAGTACGCACAGTACACACAGTACACACAGTACACACAGTACGCACAGTACACACAGTACGCACAGTACACACAGTACGCACAGTACGCACAGTACACACAGTACACACAGTACACACAGTACACACAGTAATACAGTACACACAGTACACACAGTAAACACAGTACGCACAGTACGCACAGTACGCACAGTACGCACAGTAATACAGTACACACAGTACACACAGTACACACAGTACGCACAGTACGCACAGTACGCACAGTACACACAGTACACACAGTACACACAGTACACACAGTAATACAGTACGCACAGTACGCACAGTACGCACAGTACGCACAGTACGCACAGTACGCACAGTACGCACAGTACACACAGTACACACAGTAATACAGTACACACAGTACACACAGTACACACAGTACACACAGTAATACAGTACACACAGTACACACAGTGCACACAGTACACACAGTACACACAGTACACACAGTAATACAGTACACACAGTACACACAGTACACACAGTACACACAGTACACACAGTAATACAGTACACACAGTACACACAGTACGCACAGTACACACAGTACACACAGTACACACAGTACGCACAGTACACACAGTACACACAGTACACACAGTACGCACAGTACGCACAGTACACACAGTACACACAGTACACACAGTACACACAGTAATACAGTACACACAGTACACACAGTAAACACAGTACGCACAGTACGCACAGTACGCACAGTACGCACAGTAATACAGTACACACAGTACACACAGTACACACAGTACGCACAGTACGCACAGTACGCACAGTACGCACAGTACACACAGTAATACAGTACACACAGTACACACAGTACACACAGTACGCACAGTACGCACAGTACGCACAGTACACACAGTACACACAGTACACACAGTAATACAGTACGCACAGTACGCACAGTACGCACAGTACGCACAGTACGCACAGTACGCACAGTACGCACAGTACACACAGTACACACAGTAATACAGTACACACAGTACACACAGTACACACAGTACACACAGTAATACAGTACACACAGTACACACAGTGCACACAGTACACACAGTACACACAGTACACACAGTAATACAGTACACACAGTACACACAGTACACACAGTACACACAGTACACACAGTACACACAGTACACACAGTACGCACAGTACACACAGTACACACAGTACACACAGTACGCACAGTACACACAGTACACACAGTACACACAGTACGCACAGTACGCACAGTACACACAGTACACACAGTACACACAGTACACACAGTAATACAGTACACACAGTACACACAGTAAACACAGTACACACAGTACACACAGTAATACAGTACACACAGTACGCACAGTACGCACAGTACGCACAGTACGCACAGTACGCACAGTACGCACAGTACGCACAGTACGCACAGTACGCACAGTACACACAGTACGCACAGTAATACAGTACACACAGTACACACAGTACACACAGTACACACAGTAATACAGTACGCACAGTACGCACAGTACGCACAGTACGCACAGTACGCACAGTACGCACAGTACGCACAGTACACACAGTAATACAGTACACACAGTACACACAGTACACACAGTACACACAGTACACACAGTAATACAGTACACACAGTACACACAGTGCACACAGTACACACAGTACACACAGTACACACAGTACACACAGTAATACAGTACACACAGTACACACAGTACACACAGTACACACAGTACACACAGTAATACAGTACACACAGTACACACAGTACACACAGTACACACAGTACGCACAGTACACACAGTAATACAGTACACACAGTACACACAGTACACACAGTACACACAGTACACACAGTAATACAGTACACACAGTACACACAGTACACACAGTACACACAGTACACACAGTACACACAGTACGCACAGTACACACAGTACGCACAGTAATACAGTACGCACAGTACGCACAGTACGCACAGTACGCACAGTACGCACAGTACGCACAGTACGCACAGTACGCACAGTACACACAGTAATACAGTACACACAGTACACACAGTACACACAGTACACACAGTACACACAGTACACACAGTACACACAGTACACACAGTACACACAGTACGCACAGTACACACAGTACGCACAGTACACACAGTACACACAGTACACACAGTACACACAGTACGCACAGTACACACAGTAATACAGTACACACAGTACACACAGTACACACAGTACACACAGTACACACAGTAATACAGTACACACAGTACACACAGTACACACAGTACACACAGTACACACAGTACACACAGTACACACAGTACGCACAGTAATACAGTACGCACAGTACGCACAGTACGCACAGTACGCACAGTACGCACAGTACGCACAGTACGCACAGTACGCACAGTACACACAGTACACACAGTACACACAGTAATACAGTACACACAGTACACACAGTACACACAGTACACACAGTACACACAGTACGCACAGTACACACAGTAATACAGTACACACAGTACACACAGTACACACAGTACACACAGTACACACAGTAATACAGTACACACAGTACACACAGTACACACAGTACACACAGTACACACAGTACACACAGTACGCACAGTACACACAGTACGCACAGTAATACAGTACGCACAGTACGCACAGTACGCACAGTACGCACAGTACGCACAGTACGCACAGTACGCACAGTACGCACAGTACACACAGTACACACAGTACACACAGTACACACAGTACACACAGTACGCACAGTACACACAGTACACACAGTACGCACAGTACACACAGTAATACAGTACACACAGTACACACAGTACACACAGTACACACAGTACACACAGTAATACAGTACACACAGTACACACAGTACACACAGTACACACAGTACACACAGTACACACAGTACACACAGTACGCACAGTAATACAGTACGCACAGTACGCACAGTACGCACAGTACGCACAGTACGCACAGTACGCACAGTACGCACAGTACACACAGTACACACAGTACACACAGTAATACAGTACACACAGTACACACAGTACACACAGTACACACAGTACACACAGTACACACACAGTACACACAGTACGCACAGTACACACAGTACACACAGTACACACAGTACGCACAGTACACACAGTACACACAGTACACACAGTACGCACAGTACGCACAGTACACACAGTACACACAGTACACACAGTACACACAGTAATACAGTACACACAGTACACACAGTAAACACAGTACACACAGTACACACAGTAATACAGTACACACAGTACGCACAGTACGCACAGTACGCACAGTACGCACAGTACGCACAGTACACACAGTACGCACAGTAATACAGTACACACAGTACACACAGTACACACAGTACACACAGTAATACAGTACGCACAGTACGCACAGTACGCACAGTACGCACAGTACGCACAGTACGCACAGTACGCACAGTACACACAGTAATACAGTACACACAGTACACACAGTACACACAGTACACACAGTACACACAGTAATACAGTACACACAGTACACACAGTGCACACAGTACACACAGTACACACAGTACACACAGTACACACAGTAATACAGTACACACAGTACACACAGTACACACAGTACACACAGTACACACAGTAATACAGTACACACAGTACACACAGTACACACAGTACACACAGTACGCACAGTACACACAGTAATACAGTACACACAGTACACACAGTACACACAGTACACACAGTACACACAGTAATACAGTACACACAGTACACACAGTACACACAGTACACACAGTACACACAGTACACACAGTACGCACAGTACACACAGTACGCACAGTAATACAGTACGCACAGTACGCACAGTACGCACAGTACGCACAGTACGCACAGTACGCACAGTACGCACAGTACGCACAGTACACACAGTAATACAGTACACACAGTACACACAGTACACACAGTACACACAGTACACACAGTAATACAGTACACACAGTACACACAGTACACACAGTACACACAGTACACACAGTACACACAGTACACACAGTACGCACAGTACACACAGTACACACAGTACGCACAGTACACACAGTAATACAGTACACACAGTACACACAGTACACACAGTACACACAGTACACACAGTAATACAGTACGCACAGTACACACAGTACACACAGTACACACAGTACACACAGTACACACAGTACACACAGTACGCACAGTAATACAGTACGCACAGTACGCACAGTACGCACAGTACGCACAGTACGCACAGTACGCACAGTACGCACAGTACGCACAGTACGCACAGTACGCACAGTACGCACAGTACGCACAGTACACACAGTACACACAGTACGCACAGTACACACAGTACACACAGTACACACAGTACGCACAGTACACACAGTACACACAGTACACACAGTACGCACAGTACGCACAGTACACACAGTACACACAGTACACACAGTACACACAGTAATACAGTACACACAGTACACACAGTAAACACAGTACGCACAGTACGCACAGTACGCACAGTACGCACAGTAATACAGTACACACAGTACACACAGTACACACAGTACGCACAGTACGCACAGTACGCACAGTACACACAGTACACACAGTACACACAGTACACACAGTAATACAGTACGCACAGTACGCACAGTACGCACAGTACGCACAGTACGCACAGTACGCACAGTACGCACAGTACGCACAGTACACACAGTAATACAGTACACACAGTACACACAGTACACACAGTAATACAGTACACACAGTACACACAGTGCACACAGTACACACAGTACACACAGTACACACAGTAATACAGTACACACAGTACACACAGTACACACAGTAACACACAGTACCCACAGAACACACAGTACACACAGTACACACAGTACGCACAGTACACACAGTACACACAGTACACACAGTACGCACAGTACACACAGTACACACAGTACACACAGTACGCACAGTACGCACAGTACACACAGTACACACAGTACACACAGTACACACAGTAATACAGTACACACAGTACACACAGTAAACACAGTACGCACAGTACGCACAGTACGCACAGTACGCACAGTAATACAGTACACACAGTACACACAGTACAGTACACACAGTAATACAGTACGCACAGTACGCACAGTACGCACAGTACGCACAGTACACACAGTAATACAGTACACACAGTACACACAGTACACACAGTACGCACAGTACGCACAGTACGCACAGTACACACAGTACACACAGTACACACAGTACACACAGTAATACAGTACGCACAGTACGCACAGTACGCACAGTACGCACAGTACGCACAGTACGCACAGTACGCACAGTACACACAGTACACACAGTAATACAGTACACACAGTACACACAGTACACACAGTACACACAGTAATACAGTACACACAGTACACACAGTGCACACAGTACACACAGTACACACAGTACACACAGTAATACAGTACACACAGTACACACAGTACACACAGTACACACAGTACACACAGTACACACAGTACACACAGTACGCACAGTACACACAGTACACACAGTACACACAGTACGCACAGTACACACAGTACACACAGTACACACAGTACGCACAGTACGCACAGTACACACAGTACACACAGTACACACAGTACACACAGTAATACAGTACACACAGTACACACAGTAAACACAGTACACACAGTACACACAGTAATACAGTACACACAGTACGCACAGTACGCACAGTACGCACAGTACGCACAGTACGCACAGTACGCACAGTACGCACAGTACGCACAGTACGCACAGTACACACAGTACGCACAGTAATACAGTACACACAGTACACACAGTACACACAGTACACACAGTAATACAGTACGCACAGTACGCACAGTACGCACAGTACGCACAGTACGCACAGTACGCACAGTACGCACAGTACACACAGTAATACAGTACACACAGTACACACAGTACACACAGTACACACAGTACACACAGTAATACAGTACACACAGTACACACAGTGCACACAGTACACACAGTACACACAGTACACACAGTACACACAGTAATACAGTACACACAGTACACACAGTACACACAGTACACACAGTAATACAGTACACACAGTACACACAGTACACACAGTACACACAGTACGCACAGTACACACAGTAATACAGTACACACAGTACACACAGTACACACAGTACACACAGTACACACAGTAATACAGTACACACAGTACACACAGTACACACAGTACACACAGTACACACAGTACACACAGTACGCACAGTACACACAGTACGCACAGTAATACAGTACGCACAGTACGCACAGTACGCACAGTACGCACAGTACGCACAGTACGCACAGTACGCACAGTACACACAGTAATACAGTACACACAGTACACACAGTACACACAGTACACACAGTACACACAGTAATACAGTACACACAGTACACACAGTACACACAGTACACACAGTACACACAGTACACACAGTACACACAGTACGCACAGTACACACAGTACACACAGTACGCACAGTACACACAGTAATACAGTACACACAGTACACACAGTACACACAGTACACACAGTACACACAGTAATACAGTACACACAGTACACACAGTACACACAGTACACACAGTACACACAGTACACACAGTACACACAGTACGCACAGTAATACAGTACGCACAGTACGCACAGTACGCACAGTACGCACAGTACGCACAGTACGCACAGTACGCACAGTACGCACAGTACACACAGTACACACAGTACACACAGTAATACAGTACACACAGTACACACAGTACACACAGTACACACAGTACACACAGTACGCACAGTACACACAGTAATACAGTACACACAGTACACACAGTACACACAGTACACACAGTACACACAGTAATACAGTACACACAGTACACACAGTACACACAGTACACACAGTACACACAGTACACACAGTACGCACAGTACACACAGTACGCACAGTAATACAGTACGCACAGTACGCACAGTACGCACAGTACGCACAGTACGCACAGTACGCACAGTACGCACAGTACGCACAGTACACACAGTAATACAGTACACACAGTACACACAGTACACACAGTACACACAGTACACACAGTACGCACAGTACACACAGTACACACAGTACGCACAGTACACACAGTAATACAGTACACACAGTACACACAGTACACACAGTACGCACAGTACACACAGTAATACAGTACGCACAGTACACACAGTACACACAGTACACACAGTACACACAGTACACACAGTACACACAGTACGCACAGTAATACAGTACGCACAGTACGCACAGTACGCACAGTACGCACAGTACGCACAGTACGCACAGTACGCACAGTACACACAGTACACACAGTACACACAGTAATACAGTACACACAGTACACACAGTACACACAGTACACACAGTACACACAGTACACACAGTACACACAGTACGCACAGTACACACAGTACACACAGTACGCACAGTACGCACAGTACACACAGTACACACAGTACACACAGTACGCACAGTACGCACAGTACACACAGTACACACAGTACACACAGTACACACAGTAATACAGTACACACAGTACACACAGTAAACACAGTACACACAGTACACACAGTAATACAGTACACACAGTACGCACAGTACGCACAGTACGCACAGTACGCACAGTACGCACAGTACACACAGTACGCACAGTAATACAGTACACACAGTACACACAGTACACACAGTACACACAGTAATACAGTACGCACAGTACGCACAGTACGCACAGTACGCACAGTACGCACAGTACGCACAGTACGCACAGTACACACAGTAATACAGTACACACAGTACACACAGTACACACAGTACACACAGTACACACAGTAATACAGTACACACAGTACACACAGTGCACACAGTACACACAGTACACACAGTACACACAGTACACACAGTAATACAGTACACACAGTACACACAGTACACACAGTACACACAGTACACACAGTAATACAGTACACACAGTACACACAGTACACACAGTACACACAGTACGCACAGTACACACAGTAATACAGTACACACAGTACACACAGTACACACAGTACACACAGTACACACAGTAATACAGTACACACAGTACACACAGTACACACAGTACACACAGTACACACAGTACACACAGTACGCACAGTACACACAGTACGCACAGTAATACAGTACGCACAGTACGCACAGTACGCACAGTACGCACAGTACGCACAGTACGCACAGTACGCACAGTACGCACAGTACACACAGTAATACAGTACACACAGTACACACAGTACACACAGTACACACAGTACACACAGTAATACAGTACACACAGTACACACAGTACACACAGTACACACAGTACACACAGTACACACAGTACACACAGTACGCACAGTACACACAGTACACACAGTACGCACAGTACACACAGTAATACAGTACACACAGTACACACAGTACACACAGTACACACAGTACACACAGTAATACAGTACACACAGTACACACAGTACACACAGTACACACAGTACACACAGTACACACAGTACGCACAGTAATACAGTACGCACAGTACGCACAGTACGCACAGTACGCACAGTACGCACAGTACGCACAGTACGCACAGTACGCACAGTACACACAGTACACACAGTACACACAGTAATACAGTACACACAGTACACACAGTACACACAGTACACACAGTACACACAGTACGCACAGTACACACAGTAATACAGTACACACAGTACACACAGTACACACAGTACACACAGTACACACAGTAATACAGTACACACAGTACACACAGTACACACAGTACACACAGTACACACAGTACACACAGTACGCACAGTACACACAGTACGCACAGTAATACAGTACGCACAGTACGCACAGTACGCACAGTACGCACAGTACGCACAGTACGCACAGTACGCACAGTACGCACAGTACACACAGTAATACAGTACACACAGTACACACAGTACACACAGTACACACAGTACACACAGTAATACAGTACACACAGTACACACAGTACACACAGTACACACAGTACACACAGTACACACAGTACACACAGTACGCACAGTACACACAGTACACACAGTACGCACAGTACACACAGTAATACAGTACACACAGTACACACAGTACACACAGTACACACAGTACACACAGTAATACAGTACACACAGTACACACAGTACACACAGTACACACAGTACACACAGTACGCACAGTACACACAGTACGCACAGTAATACAGTACGCACAGTACGCACAGTACGCACAGTACGCACAGTACGCACAGTACGCACAGTACGCACAGTACGCACAGTACACACAGTACACACAGTAATACAGTACACACAGTACACACAGTACACACAGTACACACAGTACACACAGTACGCACAGTACACACAGTAATACAGTACACACAGTACACACAGTACACACAGTACACACAGTACACACAGTACACACAGTACACACAGTACACACAGTAATACAGTACACACAGTACACACAGTACACACAGTACACACAGTACACACAGTAATACAGTACACACAGTACACACAGTACACACAGTACACACAGTACACACAGTACACACAGTACACACAGTACGCACAGTAATACAGTACGCACAGTACGCACAGTACGCACAGTACGCACAGTACGCACAGTACGCACAGTACGCACAGTACGCACAGTACACACAGTACACACAGTACACACAGTAATACAGTACACACAGTACACACAGTACACACAGTACACACAGTACACACAGTACGCACAGTACACACAGTAATACAGTACACACAGTACACACAGTACACACAGTACACACAGTACACACAGTAATACAGTACACACAGTACACACAGTACACACAGTACACACAGTACACACAGTACACACAGTACACACAGTACACACAGTAATACAGTACACACAGTACACACAGTACACACAGTACACACAGTACACACAGTACACACAGTACACACAGTACGCACAGTACGCACAGTACGCACAGTACGCACAGTACGCACAGTACGCACAGTACGCACAGTACACACAGTACACACAGTACACACAGTACACACAGTAATACAGTACACACAGTACACACAGTACACACAGTACATACAGTAAACACATATTTAGAAGCTTGAAAATGAGCTGGGGTGACGAGCTGTCAGTCAGGTGACTGGCATTGGGGTGCTCCTTACATGCTGTTTGTCTGCTGAGCGCTATCTCTCCCTCAGCCTTGACCTTTGTTCTCCATCCTCTGTATGAGCGAGAGACAAGAACTTGGGAATCATTTGTTTGTTTATTGTGCGTTCATGTGTGTGCCACAGGACAAGTGCAGGGGTCTCTCCTCCCAACAAGGGGTCTCAGGACTCGAACTCAAGCCGCTGAGCAATCTTGCCTGCTTGGGAATCATGTTTGACCCCTGTTTGCTTTTCCTTAGTCATTTGGTAGCTGAAGGCTATAGCTTCAGTTCGACAGAAGTCCAGCTACATGCTCCAAGATGCTGTCTTCTACCAAAAAAGCTGTACGGAGGTGTTGGGAAATATCACTGGTGTCCCCAAAGCCCAGTGAAGGTGTTTGTTTCCACAGTGCCTCTAGAAATGTAACTCGTGGTTTGCCACTTTGGTAGAAGCAGACAGTTAGAATGGCATCCACTTGGCCCTCTGCCGTGGTGGCCAGGGGACCCGTGTGGAGATTCTGACAGGTACTGTCGAGAGGCTCAGTGGGAGAGAACACCCAGTTCATAAGCTGGATGACCTGGGTATGATCTTCAGAAACTGTGAACGGTGGACAGAGAGAACCACTCCACAGAGTTGTCCTCTGATCTCCATAGGAATGCCGTGCGTGCATACACCCATGCACACGTCACACACAATAATAATACATTTTACAAGAATTCCAAAAGCCGCCGAGTACGTGCATTCCAACGAAACATTGCAGGACTAGAGAATACCATGTTTGGGGTTGGCTGTGTGTGAAGCAGACACTCTGGCCCCGACTGGCTTGTAATTTGAGCGGCACTTACTGTAACTATGCCAGAGCAGGAATCTGTCGGCTTATCGCCGGCATTTCAAAACTCCCCACAAATGTGCTTATCTTCTCTCTGGTTTCCTGGTAAATGGCTGCAGGACTCCTTTGGGAAAAGCTAGGGAGATGATTACAATATATTTGTTTATGTATATGTACATACATGTGTTTATATGCGTGTATACTCACACATACACACATATGGGTGTGTGTGTAATGTACACGTTGGGAGGAGGTCTTGGGATGTGAGTTAATGCAAGTAAAGTAGTGGGCGCCCAGGCCAGAGCTCCCTGCTGTGTGCTTTCAGTTCAAGCCTAGCCTTTTTTCCTTCTGTGCTGCTCGACTTTCTGTTCTAGGGCCACCAGAACTGAGCAACCGGAGCCTGAGATCCGTGGCTTAGCCGATGCTGTCAGTGTTTGAACAGTTGCCAATCACAACAGTCTAGCATCTCTTCCTTGCCTTTGCCCATAAGATGCTACCAGTGACCTTCTTAAGATCAGGATCTCTCCGTCTCCAGGGAGGCTGGCAGCTCACTGCATCATTCTCAGACTAAAGAGAGCGCTATCAGAACTCGTGAAGTAGCCAGGGCTACCTGGCCATGGGCATTTCCTCCTCCCCAATAAAGGGAGTGGCTATACTGGGAGAGGCAGGATGAAGTCACTCTATCTCCCTCGTCCTCTGGCTGCGGCCTCCATGGCAGCCCTCCCAGCCTCAAGGAAGCTGCCAGTTGAGGCTAGATTACTCCCGCTAATCATGAGCTTAAGGAGGTTACTGGTAGCATGTGATGGGCAAAGGCAAGGAAGAAATGCTTGACTTTGTGATTGGCCTTACTCGGATGCCCTGTATGCTGCAGGCTGTCTGACAGCATCTGTGTGATGCTCGTAGAGTTGCCTCCTGCCTCCCACTCCCAACAGGACAAACAAAAAATGTCCCCATATGTTACCAGATTAAACTTTCCTGAGGGAACAAACTGCCTGTCACTTCCTGAAAGCCCACAGGGGCAGCCACACTGTGAACCTTTGCAGAACCAAAGAGCAAATACCCCAAAGCTTTGGGTCTGTCACTTCTGTGACTGTGGAGCAGCTGTGTACAGGGAGCAGCTGTGTACAGGGGGCAGCTGTGTGCAGGGAGCAGCTGTGTGCAGGGAGCAGCTGTGTGCAGGGGGCAGCTGTGTGCAGGGAGCAGCTGTGTGCAGGGGGCACACGAGGTGGATGAAAGAGTGGCTGAGCCAAAGTGTGCTCCAGAGAAGGTTCTCAGGAGACCAGGTGCCTGCTGAACTATGAGAAAGAACTTTGTTGGAGACACTGAAGACTGACCCAGGCAGTGGTAAGGATGGGGACTAAGCTTTTGTGGTTTTTGATGACCACGACAAAGGCAGATGAGATCCCTTTAGAAGTCAGGCCAGTGACCCGGCCACAGCTGGGAAGTGCTGGCTCTATGTAGCTGAAGCAGCTCTGTGGTCGCCCTTGAAGCTGGGTTTGGGGGCTATGACAACTTTGGCTTTGCAGCTCTGGAGAAATGGTTTAGTAACAAAGGAGACAGGCTTGGAGGTGAGGAACTACAGTAACTTCGAAAGGACAACCATCATCACTTCAGATTTGGGACTCTCAAAGACAGGAAACTAAACTAAACTAACTAAAGCAGGAACTGGCCCTGTGGTGTGAGGCAGTAACTTATCAAACGCTGAGACACCAGCGACCAGCTGCTCTCTCAGCAGGAGGAACACCTCCAGCTGTGGCAGGGGGGCCTCACTGCTGCAGGAAACAAAGCTTAGCCCCAGAAGAGAGCCAGAAAAGAGCCCCTGTCTGAGTGAACTGTGAAGCACAGAATGTGGTGGGTGGGGCCTTGCTGCTGCAAAGGCATTAGCCAGTCACTCATGGGAAAACAGTCCTCAGGAACTGGGCTCTGACTGACCGTGGGCTGAGAAGGAACTGGGCTCTGACTGACCGTGGGCTGAGAGTGACACCAAGCCAATGAGGCTTTGGTTTAGTTTGGGTTTATTTGTTTATTTATTTTGTTGGGGGTTTTTTGGTTTTTTTGTTTTGTTTTGAGACTGTGCTGGACAGTTTTTTGTTTTTTGTTTTTGTTTTTGTTTTTTAATCAACTTGGCACAAGCTAAAGTCATCTGAGAAGAGGCAGCCACAGCTGAGAAGGTGCCTCCAGAAGATGAGGTAGGCAAGCCTGTGGGGCATTCCCTTAATCAGTGATAGATGGGGAAGGGCCCAGCCCACTGTGGGTACTGCCATCCTTGGGCAAGCCATGGGGAGCAAGCCAGGACACACTCCTCCAGGGCTTCTGCATCAACTCCTGCCTCCAGGTTCCTGTTCTGTTTAAGCTCCTGCGCTGATTTTCTTCAGCGATGGGCTACAATGTGGAAGTGTGAGCCAAACAAACCCTCTCCGCCCCAGCTTACCTTTTAGTCATGGTGTTTGATCACAGCAAGAGAAACCCTAACTAAGCCGCTGATCTTTTCTTTCTAAGTAATCTTTCTAATCAAGACTAATCTTTCCTTGCTAAGTACATTGGCCCCTGGGCAAAGCTCATACCTGGGATGAAAGTAAAAAGACTGTTTTGATCTCTGGCCTCTAAGAAGCTTCCTCCCAAGTAAAGTACTGAGAAACTATGTCTGCTCATGAGACAGGCTGGGGGACACGGTCACTGCTGTTAGTGGAGCAGTGTAGAACCAAGCCATACCAGCACCTTCCTCTAGAGCAGAGGTTCTCAACCTGTGGGTTTTGACCCCTTTGAATGACCCTTTCGTGGGGGGGTCACATATCATATTTCCTGTATATCAAATATTTACAGCTCATGACAGAGGCAAAGCTACAGTTACAAAGTGGGAACAAAAAGAATTTTATAGTTGGGGGGGGGGGGTCACTACAATACAAGGAACTGTATTAAAGGGTCGCAGCATTTAGAAAGGTTGGGAGCTGCTGCCCCAGAAGATGACCACCATCCCTTTAAGGTCTGGCAGTCTTGTTGGGTTTTATCAGGAGAAAATCCTAGAAATTGAGAAGCCTCACCTCTTTTAGCTTGCTTTCTTAAAGATTTGTTTTTATTTTCTGTATATGAGTACCTGAATGCATGAACACGCACACTGCAAGTATGCCCGACACCCAAAGAAGCCAGAAGAGGGCGCCAGAATCCCCAGAAGTAGGGTTACAAATGGTTGTGAGCTTCCAAAAAAGTGCTGGGCTGAATCCTCTATAAGAGCAGCCAGTGCCCTTAACTGCCTCGTCTCCCCAGCCCCCAAGGGGATCTGTTTATCTCATATCATTGCAATCCAATATTTATCTTCTACCAAGAATTTACAGGCTGAACAGTAGTGGCACACGTCTTTAATCCCAGCACTTGGGAGGCAGAGGCAGGTGGATTTCTGAGTTTGAGGCCAGCCTGGTCTACAGAGTGAGTTCCAAGACAGCCAGGGCTACACAGAGAAACCCTGTCTTGAAAAACAAAAACAAAAACAACAACAACAAAAAAGAATTTACAGAATAAGTAAAACAAAACACATACACATGTGCACAACACTCATGTGCACGCACACACAGTGCACATGCATACACATACACACATGCTCACGCACATGCACATGCAAGCACACACACCTGTGGAGGAGAGCCAGACCTAAGAAAAGAGGCAGGCAGCTTACCTAGAGTCACGGCCCCCACAGCGCATCCTTGGGCAGCAACCCGCATGTGGATGAGATGAAGGGACACCTTGTGTTCTCTTCTGGAGTTTAGCTTGTAAAGACCATAGGACAGCACAGCCACAAAGCCTGCCATGCCTGTGGATTTAAAGAAGGCTTAGGGGCTGGAGAGATGGTTCAGCGGTTAAAAATACTAGCTTCTCTTCCAGAGGACCCAGATTCAAGTCCCAGCACCCATGTGGCAGCTCACACCTATCTGTAACTCCAGTTTCAGGGGATCTGATGCCCTCACACAAACACACAGGCAGGTAAAACACCAGTGAGCATAAAATAAAAATAAATTATATATTTAAAAAAGAAACTCATTTGTTAAAAATCTATAACAAAGCTTATGGGATATTTTAAAACTGACATGAATTAAATTAACAAGAGGTAAGCATTCCCTTTGGCCGATTGAAAGGCTGTGTAAAAAATAACTACCCAGAAGTCAGACGAGATGTAGGTTCGGTAGCCCTCATCTGACATACTTGGGTCAGAAGTGAGGGTTGTGGGTGTTTGAGATGTTGGAACATTTGCATTATGAAGTATCAGAAGCCATCTAGGAAAGGCTATGCCAAGCAAGTGAGTTTCCTGGAGGTGGCTCACTGTTCTGCACAGCTGAGATGGGTGAGCTCTGAGATGGGTCCTCAGAGACTTCATCCCAGGATTGCTTCTCGCTGCTGATGTGCCTTTCCTGCCACTATTGCACAGCCTAATGATTCCTGGACATCAGCTCACCCTATTGGGTGATCTGCAGAATCAGTATGAAGATGTACTTTCATGTAGTAGTGCTGTGTAGATGAATTGATGATTTCATAATTCCCAAATTGACACAAGTAATTTCAAGCCCCCTGTAGATAGAGCTGCAGATAGAGCTCTGTAAACCTTCATGTGCCATGAGCTAATTGCACTAGGAAATGAAAGCAGGCTTGGAACAAATTTACCATTAAGGAAAACATTCCTTCTAGGATAGGAACGAGGCCACTGTCTGGTAACTAAAGGTCATGAACTTGGTAATGGGCAATTTATTGTAGGTGCAAGGACAGAAAATAAATGATGGACTAGTCTGTCTATACAAGACTTCAAAATAATACGACACAAGGCAGATGATTTGTCTCTTGACAAAACTATGCTAACTTATGACATAAAAACTATTGCTTTAAACTTATAATGAACTTATGGAGCTAGAAAAAGATAATGTTTAGTTGAGTACTAGTCTTAATGGGAAAACACATAATTCTGATGTAACGCCTTAAGTTTTATTGATCTATGACATGGACTATTGCCTTAAAAATACTATGAACTTATAGAAGAAAGTCACGTGATCAGTTATCCTGTTGTAAGGGTTCTAAGTGTTTTTTCTGTGTGCCTGACTCTTTTCCTTCCTCTCTGACTCATAAAGAGTTAACAAACTCTGACCCTTTTACCTGATTAGTGAAAGGTCCTGCAAGTCAAAGAGAAAATGGCCCAAGCAACTAATATCTTTTCTTAATTCCCTGCTATCAGCAGGAATTAATCACAAACAAACAAACAAACAAACAAAACAAAAACAAACAAACAAAAAAACAAAAAAAACCCCAGTAGCTTTTAGCCATGAAATAGCAAGAAAAAGTTGAATTTCCAGAGGCCATCAGCTTCTGGCCCTCAGAACAATAAGAGAGAGTCACAGGCCAGAGATCATCTCTCTGTCGACTCTGTGTTCCACTGTTTTCTAGCCGATCCACTATTCCAGCCCCACTCCCAGAGTTACAAAGTCTCAGCTCAACCTAGAAATTGCCTTTTCTTCATGAGACATGTTTGAGTCTGTTCTGTTTCCTGGTCCTGTGCATGAAGGTAAGGATACGTTTGATTCCTTGACAAAATCTGTTGCTTTTCCTATGGAGGCAGCTCAGCAGATGCATGCATTACATCATCAGATCGCTGCTGGACTCTGAAAAGCAGCCCTTACAACCCTGTGGAACTGTGTGGCGTGCCCCACCCCCACGCATGCTCCCCATGGGAGTTAACAGTAACAGTCATGAATTTGGGAAGAGGACTTTGTGGGGAGAGAGGGTAAAGAATGGAAAAAAGATGGGAAGGAGTGTAGTGGTCAGAATGTACCTTGTACGTATATGAACCTGCCAAAGAACAGACTCAATACAAGTTATTAGAAATAGAACGCTTTTTTAAAAGCACTGGACACTGAAGAGGTAGCTCTAGGGCTAAGAGCACTCAATGGTCTTGCAGAGGACTTGGGTTCAGTTCCCAGCACCACGTGATGGCTCAACCCTGCAACTTTAGTTCCAGAGGTTCCAACACCCTTTTGTGACCTCCAAGGGCACCGTGCAGCGAACTGGCGGTGGCGCAGCCGTAAGGCGCTGGCCTGCAGAGGGTGTGGGGCCCTCTGCCCGCTCTCTCTCTACCCTCGGGTTTGAATCCTGCTGCGTCTCATGGGGGAAAAAAAAAAGTTGCCGGGCAGTGGTGGCACACGCCTTTAATTCCAGCACTTGGGAGGCAGAGGCAGGCAGATTTCTGAGTTCGAGGCCAGCCTGGTCTACAGAGTGAGTTCCAGGACAGCCAGGGCTACACAGAGAAACCCTGTCTCGAAAAACCAAAAAAAAAAAAAAAAAGGCACCATGCATGTACATGATGCACAGAAAGACAGATAGACAGAAACACCCATACGTGTAAAATTTAAAAATAGACCTAAAAATATTTAAGTAAAAATTTTTTATTAAACAGTGTTGTTCCCCGTTGGTGTTCTCTGATCATCCTACTGATTTACGTGTCTTCCATCAGCAGCCACAGAGTCTTGATTACTGTAGCTAAGGGGCATAGTGCCTCCTTCCACCTTACCTTAAACAAACAGGGAAAAAAAAGCCAGAACAGAACACGGTGCACTTGCCTGTATTCCAGCACTTGGGAGGTTAAAGCAGGGGGATCAAGGAATTAGAAGCCAGCCTGAGCAGACAGGGAGACTACTTCAAAAGGCAAAAACAAGTCTTGGTGATAGCATTTGCCTACCATGAGTAAGGCCTCTAGACTGGTCTCAAGTACTGAAAAGAAAACATTGTTTTGGCTGTTAGAGAACTCATGATTTCCATAATTTCCATATATCTTAGGATGAGCACATCTTGTGTGTGTGTGTGTGTGTATACACAAATATGCATGCACATATAGTGCACACACATATAGTGGCCAGAGAATAGCTTAAAGGGTTCACCCCTCACGTACTGTTCACCATGGCTCGGAACTCACCAAGTAGGCCAGACCGGCTGGCTGGTGAGCCCTGCAGACCTGCCTGGCTCCACCTCTCCAGGGCTGGGATTCCAAGACAGTGTCTCGACAACTTGGCCTTTTTATTTTTATTTTTTTTTTATGGGTTCTGGAAGTCTAATTCAGGCCCTCATGCTTACTGTATTCACACAATCCTTGTTGGGATTGTAATGGAATTACATTAACCCTGTGGATCTCTCTGGGGAGAACTGACCTCTGTGGTGAGAGTTTCTCTATAAACCCAGTTATGTTATGTGAATGTGTTTTTGTTTTAATCCCAGGTGTGAGTAAGAGGCTGCTTCACAGCAGAAACGGAAGAAATTGGAGCTAACCTGATGATGATGAACGCTGCCCACAGGAGCCCGATGCCCCTGGTCAGCAGGAAGTGGTCTAACAGTATCAATGCCCCCTTTCCCCTTAACCTTATTTCTCTCCTACCTAGTGTTTGGGGGTTGGAAGGGGAGTAGATACAAGAACCTAGGACAGCAGCCAAAAAAGCATGCCTTATTATATATAATAATAATAATAATAGTAATAATATATACATATATACATATAATAATTATATATTATAATAACTATATATAAACACACAGGCACATACACACACATACATATATAAATATGTCACTAATTACTAGTCAATGAACGTAATAAGAAGTGTGTCCATTCAGGCATCTGATTCATTTCATTAGCGTCTTGTAATTGTCAACATAAATGCATTAAGTTTATACCTAAGTGTTTATTTTCTTTATAATGCCTATAATGGAATCCTCCCCCCTCTGAAACTACAGGTTCTATGTGTTTGTTCACAGTTTAAAGAATGCAGCTGATTTTTACGTGGGATGAGAAACAAGGTTGGGACTGGTGTTTGTAGGGCTAGATGACATTTATGTCCGTCATGGTCTGTTCGTAAGCTGCAGAAAGAACCAGTGCAAACGATCACAGTTCTGTGTATATTTTATAGGCTTGTTAGTAGATGCAGCTGAGTGCAATGATTAATGTGTAAGATGCACAGGTAGCAATGAGCAAGCCCTAAAGATAACGACGATAGGGCCAGTGAGAAGGCTCGTGGTAACGACCTCCATTGTGCGAGCCCTTGTGTGAGCCTGCGGCCAGAGCTCAATTCCTGGCTCCCATACAAAAAAAAATGGAAGAAAACAGCTGACTCAGCAGATTTGTCTTCAGCCCTCTACACATGGCTCCCTCCAAATCTCTCTCTTTCCCTCTCACCCTTCCCCCTCAACCCCCCCCACACACACACACACTTATAATAAAAGATTTAAGGGGAATAGAGAGATGGCTCAGCAGTTAAGAGCACTCCCTGCTCTCCCAGAGAATTCTATTTTAGTAACCCAGGTTAGGCAACTGATGACCAGCTAAGATTCCAGCTACAGGGCATCTGACAGCCCTTCTGGTCTCCTCCTGCACCTACTGTCACATGTAAACACACAGTCACACACAGGTATACACACACATATACACGCACACACAAATAAGGTTTATTAACTTTCTATATATTTTTTAAGTTAAAAAATATATAATCAGCCGGGCAGTGGTGGCGCACGCCTTTAATCCCAGCACTTGGGAGGCAGAGGCAGGCGGATTTCTGAGTTCGAGGCTAGCCTGGTCTACAGAGTGAGTTCCAGGACAGCCAGGGCTACACAGAGAAACCCTGTCTCATATATATACATATACATGTACACACACACACACATATATATATATGTAAGATTTTAAGATGATCATATACATATATATATATATGTATATATATATATATATATATATATGTATATGATCATCTTAAAATCTTACATATGATATATATATATATATATATATGATCATCTTAAAATCTTACATTTCTCATGCATACTGAACTAGTAATTCTACAATTCTACTTTGGAATATACTCCAAGAAAATAAGCAAAAAAAAAAAAAAAAAAAAAAAGCACAGGATGTACAGAACACAAAAATGTTCAGGATTGTACCCTGTCTTAGGAAAAAACTTAAAAACCCTAAATGGCCTGAACAAAACACCGTGCACCTACAAAACTGTTGTAAAGAGAAATCTCTGAGTTTGAAACCAGTCTACATAGTGAGTTCCAGGTTAGCCAAGGCTACATGGAGAGACCCTATCTCAAAGAGAAAAAACGAACAAGAAGTATCATAGATTTATTTTTTATTTATCTAGCAGGGCTCTGCATTGAGGGTGTGCCAGGCAAGCACACTTGTTCTGAGTCCCAACCCAGTAAGCCATATTTATAATGATGGAAGTGATTTCAGATCATTGATAAAAGCATTTTGTAAATTATCTGTATGAGATAGTCTGTCTTGTGGCAGAACAACCTGTTAAGTATTGTTTAAATTACAAAAGCGTAAACAAAACCTCAACAATACATACAAGTTTTATTCTTGTTTTTTAACAAAAACTTGAGTCTCGGTCCTCACTCACTGAGAAGTTCCCTCTGTCCCTTTGGGGATGAAAGTCAGCGCGCCCTCCTGTTCTTCCCCTAATTGAGTTTATCGGGAACACTTTCATCTTTCTGAGTTAATCACTGGTTCTCTGGGAACACTAACTTAATGTGTAACAGACACAGTGGCCCATCTGCTCATCACCGGGATCTGTTCACGTAGCATCAAGGGGCTTGGTTTTCCTTTTGCTGTTTGCTGTTTGCTTTTTGACTCATGCTGGCCTTGGGCTTACTCTGCATGGTGATGGATGACCTTGAGGCTTGGATCTTCCGGTGCTGGCTCTGCAGACGTGATCTGCCAGGCCTAGTCTATTCCATATGGAGATTTGAACCTTCCGCTCTGCGCATGCTAGGCTAACACTACCAACTGAGCTACATCCCAGCCCTCAAGAAGTAAAAGTTTTCCATCATACCTGATAGCAAGGGAGGGGCAGTTTATAACACCCAGACAAGTGATGCACAGACAGACGGACGGTTCTAGCTGACTCTCAGGATGATAAACTTCGGCTCCAGTTCTCAGTCAGAAACCCATGAGTTCATCAAGCAAATTCTATCTGAGAGACTGTGAACTAATTTCAGATAGACTCTAGGGGTAGTGAAATGGCTCAGCAGGCAAAGGTGCTTGCTGCCAAGCCTGATGATCTAGGTTCGGTCCCTGGAACCCACATAGCAGAAGAAGAGAACCAGTTCCCAAGAGTTGTCCTCTGACCTCCACATGCATTGCCGCGGAATGTGAGTGACCACCACCACCAGCAGAATAAGTAAATATCAAAAAGCTAGGGAGGCCCCTGACAAAATGTGTTAACTGAATAAAATAGCTAAAACCTACCAGTGCCTGAACTACAAAGTCCCTGCAACCGGGTTGGGGGTGAGGGAGGGGGAGCGTCACAGAATCAGAGAATACACACGGGCATGGGGTGGGTGGGACACCGAGTTCTTTTCCATCTTTTCCATCGTGGTTTTCCTGCAACCATCAAGGTGCATACTTACCCAGGGGGACGAAGGGGGAGTCTCTCGATTTCCTGAGGAGTCGGGACAACTGGCCTTTGTCCTCAGCTGTTGACCACTCATCTGAAGACATTGTTCTCTGCCAACAACAGGAGATCTGTGTGGTTGCTGCCATCATTCCAAGAACCCCTGGCTACACCAGTAAGTCTTCTTTCCAGTGCACTGCCCGCCCTGTGTCGGCTCAACTGAAACAGGCAACTCTCCCTCCCTCGCACACACCTTTCAACACACAGTAGCTGCATTTTTTTTTTTAGTATGTAACACAAATAAAAAAATTATTTTTTTTAAATTTTATTTTATTTACATTATATTTACATTTCAGATTTTATCCCCTTATCCCATTCCCCCCAGTAGCTGCATTTTATGGATGAGATTTCAACAGAAAATCAAACCCGGTGAGAGGCACCATACCTTGTACACGCTGGAACAGGATCCCCGTGCTTGCTGACTGTCTCCTCCTGGTCTTTGATCTACATGTGTTTAAGGCTGTCACTGTCCCTGTGATTTCCAGCTAATTGATGATCATAAGAAAGCTGAGAGACAACCCTGGGGGTGTGGCCATCTGGGATTGGCTGAGGTTCCTCATCCCCTGCTGAAGGCCCACTAACAGTAGCAGTGCCTTGTCACAAATGTTAGCTTTGGAAGATAATATGCTTTATTTGTTGTTGTTTTTGAGACAGGGTCTTACTATGTAGCCTTGTCTGTCCTGGCACTCATTCTGTAGACCAGGCTGGCCTCAAACTCAGAAATCCACCTGCCTCTGCCTCCCAAGTGCTGGGATTAAAGGTATGTGCCACCACTGCCCAGATAGAAGCTAATACTTTTTCTAAAGACTTTGGGAAAGAGTGCAATTATGTAAGTCTGAGTGCTTAGGGGCCTCCTGAGGCCTGTGCGATTGCGACTCTTAGATATCCCTGCTGGACACTGAAGGGAAAGAGGGCACAGGATTATGGTGAGGGGAAATGCTATTCAAGGCCAAGGCCCAATTCATCCCTTAGGAAGGCGTACAATTCCGACTCTGGGCTGCATGGAACAACACAAGTAAATATAAACAAAGGGGAGCTTAACACAGCACAGCTGGGGCTTGTAGCTCAGTAGTGGAATGCTTGCCTCGCCTACAAAATTAAAAAGCACCTAAGGGAAAAAGATGATGATATACAGCAAAAATGTCCTCCGATAACCAATAGACAACGGGCAAGGACCAAGGCTAATCATCCGACTTCTCAAGAGCTCTGAGCGCCTGTTTTCAGCCCAGAAGCACGTGCAGGAATCCCCACACCTGCAGCCTGCATGGACACTCAGGCCCAGCAACATTCCTTGTAAAGGACCCTTGGCCAATCCGCAGCAGGGCGCACATCCAGGCACGCACCCGGGAAGGCGCTGAGAGCCAAACAGAGAACTTGTGCAGGTCTGTCCATCTGTCCAGTTGTGACGGGTGGCCCTGGCGCTCTGGAGACTTCAGAGATGTCCCTTTATTGCCCGCACCTTCCTCCATCTCCAGCTACACCCATCTCAGCGTGAAGGCCGAGGACCAGGTAGAGTTTGTGGGGGTTTTTTGTTTTGTTTTTTGTTTTGTGCCTTTTAACTAGAACTGTGGCATGCGTCTCCTCTCTTCTTCCTCCCTCTGGTAAACTGCAGACTGATTCCCCTCGCTGTGCTTTTCTGGTGCATTTGGCCATTCTCTTGCATAACGATAATGTGCTAATAAAAAAAATAGCATTGATGATACTAGTATGTAATAGTAGAAATTAATATTTTGTCAGCTCTTCTGATTATGTCTAACAAAAAAATGTTACCCTTTTAAAAATTGCATTTATTCACTTTACTAGGGGACGGGGTATATAACCCTACAGAAGCTGGAGGGCAGTTGGTGGTCAAGTCCCCTTCTAATATGTGGACCCCAGGGATGGAACTCAAGCATTTTGTGCCAGCCCATCCGACTTTTTTTTTTTTTTTTTTTTTTGGAATAGGTGTGGGGTTTTATTTTATCTAGCGTACGGCCAGGATCCCATATCCATTGTCACATGGTTTCAGTCCTCTTGCTCTGAAAGAATGCCTTAATTGCTCTTGATTCTCATAACCCTGGTATTTTACCAATGGAGGCTTTCCCTTTTACAGTGCTGGGAATTGAATCCTTGGCCAGGGGCATGCAAGGCAAACATTGTTCCATGAAATCATCCCCAGGTTCTAGGCTGGCTGCTGTAGGATTTGGGGTGTAGTTTTTCCCTGGTGCTTTCTCACCAGGCTGAGAGCATGCACTCTGGGCAGACCACCTGTGTTGTGTTGTGTACTACCAAGGGGACCTGTGTTCTCACACTGTGTTCTCACTGTTCACTGATTGGCTGCAGGTCGGGTGGGGACTGACCTGTAACGATTGCTAAGCTCCAGGGTGGAAACAGAAACAGGCCATTTTCTTTCCTTCCTTTCTTTTCTTCTTCCTTTCCTTCCTTCCTTCCTTCCTTTCTTTTCCTTCCTTCCTTCCTTCCTTCCTTCCTTCCTTCCTTCCTTTCTCTCTTTCTCTCTTTCTTTCTTTCTTTCTTTCTTTCTTTCTTTCTTTCTTTCTTTCTTTCTTTCTTTCTTTCTGTTTTTTGTTTTTCGAGACAGGGTTTCTCTGTGTAGCCCTGGCTGTCCTGGAACTCACTCTGTAGACCAGGCTGGCCTCGAACTCAGAAATCCGCCTGCCTCTGCCTCCCAAGTGCTGGGATTAAAGGCGTGCGCCACCACCGCCCAGCTAGCCATTTTCAAGCTCGTGTCTGTCATCCCTTGAAGTAGAGAAGTGTTTCTGTCCTCAGCTGGTATTGAGGCAGGGTAGAAAGACAGGAAAAGAGGGAGGGTCTCCTCCACTGGACCAAAGTCTCCTTCCAGCTGAGAAGAAGCTAGAGTCCCCATGGTTTGCTATGAAGACCGTCCACACAGAGGCTATGTTCCTTATACAGAGGCATTTCCAGTCAGGAGCGTTAAATGTCAGCGATGCAGGGGTGACACCTGAGCACGTGAGACCTTCAAACATGGCTCCTTCCCCAGCTGTGAAGCCAGATATATTCTTGGAATCATAAGCAAAGCTCTCAAAGTTTTGTTTACACTAAAACTACCTTGATCTCTCACACCTTTGCTGTTGGAAGCACTTTATAATCGCATTTCTATTCTTCAGGAACACTCGAGCCCACCAAGATGATTTTGTGGCTACTGTAAGATCCGTAAGTGGGACTCCTTTGAGGAGCCTGCACCCACGCACTCAGGTGTAGTTCCTTCTTCCCTTCTGTGCCTCTCCCTTAAGTCTCTGTCAGGGATCTGCTCGATACTGGCTCATTGTAAAATCCTTTTCTGGAGTGAGTTTATTGGCCTGGCTTTGCTTTAGTGGAGGTCTCAAAGCATGAGGGGCTCCTCAGACGGCTGGTGGCAGGCAGTGGGGGCCGAAACTTCCACCACACTAATACTCTGACCAAGCCAATGAAATGAATCTGCCATCTTCTCCACTGGATCATTATGGTTTTCCATTTGTAATTTAAAAATATTTTAATAGGGGCCTGGAGAGATGGCTCAGAGGTTAAGAGCACTGACTGCTCTTCCCGAGGTCCTGAGTTCAATTCCCAGCAACCACATGGTACTCACAACCATCGGTCATGTGACCTGATGCCCTCTTCTGGTGTGTCTGAAGACAGTGACAGTGTACTCACATACATGAAATCAATAAATCTAAACATATTTTAATAAATAGTCTATCATTATATAAATGTCCTGACATTTATTATACCTTAGCCCATTAAATTCAGTACATGCTAATAACCACTGCCTGGATTGGTTAATTCTGTGTTTCTGGAATGGTGATTATCCCTCCTGAAGCCACCATTCCTTTGTTTGAACTACTAATTGATTTTATTTCCCCTGAGGTGTACCTCAGGCCTGGGAGCTGCCGAGTTATTCACAGGATCTTGAATTGTGGGCAATGACATTGTGCAGAGACTTTTGGTAAACAACCTAATAAACAAGGTTTTAATGCTGGAAAACAAAGCTAAAATTAGACACAACCTTTCAGAGTTAACGGACAGTCTGGTCAAACTCACAGCTTTGTAGTGTGCAAAACTTTATAAATGAAGCGACTCCATCAATGACAAAAATATTGCCCAGATCTGTCTAGATGGATAGAGAGTGTGTTTAGTAAACGCTCTACTGTCTGCTGGTTGAGAATCCTGATCCAATACCAGAACATACGAGATTTAAAAAAAAAATAAGAACTTCACATCTTTAAAGATCTGACAGTGCTTGGTTTAGTCCCTAGTACTGTGCATGAGTGTGCATGTCTGTGTGCGTGTGTATGTATGTCTGTGTGCATGTGTGCATGTGTGCACTCCTGACTCTGTGTACATGTATGAGCACACATGTCTGTGTATGTATGTGTCTATGCATGTGCATGTGTGACTTTGTGGGTGTGTGCACATGCATGTAAGCATATGCATGTGTGCCTATGTGTGCGAGTGCACATGGTCACACACAGAGCAAAACAAAATACAGTAGCACCAAAAATGTTAGTGTAAACAGAGGAAATGGGGCTGGGGGGGGAGTGAAAAGTGAAGGTTTGGGCCAGAATCTTTGCTTTCGCGGGAGGGAGGAGTGCGTTGAGGGGTCTGAATATAGCAGGAGGCATCCCCGGAGGTGGGGGGAGGCAGACCTAGGAAAGGCTAGGCTCTGGGGCTAGCCACGAGGACCCTGAGACCTCATCCTCAGGACAAACCTTCTCAGTGACTCTTGTACCTCTGAGAAAGGAAGGCTTGAGTCTGGTCTTTGTGGCACGTGATGTAGTGTAGGTTTCTGAGCGCTGCCCGGAGACTCGGAAAGTTTTTAACTGAGGAAACGAGGGCTGGGATCATTTATTCAGAGGGCAAAGGTGAGTGACTGCCACAGAGATGCAATTCAAAGATATTTGTTAAGTGCCCTGTCAGCAAGAAGCCTAGCATGAAGGAGTCACACAGGGTTAGCACCCCAATTAACTAACTAACTAACTAACTAACTAACTAACTAACTTTCTTTCCTTTTCTTTCTTTCTTTCTTCCTTCCTTCCTTTCTTTCTTTCTTTAAGATTTATTTATGTTATACATACAAGTACAATGTAGCTAGTTGTCTTCAGACACACCAGAAGAAAGCATCAGATCCTATTACACTACAAATAGTTATGAGCCACCATGTGGTTGATGAGAATTGAACTCAGGACCTTAACTGCCATTTCTCCAGCCCCAGCACCCCAACTTTCATCTTCTCCACTCTTAAATCTCTCATTCTTGTAAAGATAAAACATTTAAATTTATTTATCAGATATACGACACAAGTTTACCTTATGGCATGGTTGTTTTTATTTTTTGTAAGATTTATTTTTCTTTATGTGTTTGAGTATTTTATCTCTCTCTCAATATATATATACACATATACATATATATATATATATATATATATATATACACATACACATGTATGTATATATACATACATACACACACACAAAAACACACACACACATATATATATGCCTGGTGCCTGCAGAGGTCAGAAGAGAGCATCAGATCCTCTGGAGCTGCCTTACAGACACTTGTGTGTGGCCATGTGTGGGTGCTGGAAGCTAAACCCAGGTCTTCTGCAAGGGAGCCAGGGTTTTCAGCCACTGAGCCATCTCCTTGGCCTCTCTGTTGCTCTCCTGACAGTTTCCCCTGTGGAAGATGTCAGCATTCTCTGCAGGTGGCCCATGTGCTCCTGGTAGACATGAGGCTCTGAGCACCATCTCCACAGCAGGGGTTTGGATGAGGTGACAGTTGAGCATGGCTGCTGCCCAACCCTGACAGGTCACACTCCCAGGAAGTGGTGTCTATCTGAGCTCTGGGTAGAGCCTGAGGCATTTCTTAGTCTTTCAGGGATCTCCACTCAGTCAGTTCTGGTCCTTGCTTGCTATGAGACTGTTAGAGTTTACTACAGGACATTATATTTCAACAGACAGAGGACTGAGTGGAAGGACACTGGGCGAGATTGTCTAAGATTGTCTTTCTTCTCAAGGCAGAGGCATCTAGGTTTGCATTAATTGTTTAAATTTTCTTTTACTTTATAGGGATGGGTGTCTGGCTGCATATATGTCTGTGTACCATGTGTGTGCCCGCAGCCCACAGAGGCCAGGAGAGGGTGTCAGATCTCCTGGCACTAGAGATCATGTGGGTTTTGGGAATCAAATATCAACCCTCTGCAAGATGGAGCAACAGCGCTCTGAACTGCTGAGCCATCTTTCCGGTCCACTGTGCACTCCCGTGTAGGTCAGAAAACATGTGGGGACTGGTTTTGTCAGACATTGATCAGGTTGCCAGGCTTGGCAGCAAGTCATCTCATGGGCATCAGCTCTGCTCTCATTTATTTGGTTTTCCAAGACAGGGTTTCTCTCTATAGCCCTGGCTGTCCTAGAACTCGCTCTGTAGACCAGCTGGCCTTGAACTCAGAGATCAACCTGCCTCTGCCTCCTGAGTGCTAGGATTAAAGGCATGTGCCACCATGCAAAGGAAGCTTTGCATGAGTTGTCACTGAGGGATTTTAGGCAGGATGTAGCAGAGGCTAGGTGTGAAAGGGTCAAGCTGGAGGCCGGTCAGTTCCGGCAGAGCAATGGGTCCAGAAGCAGTGGAGGGACGTTGGTGCGGAAGGGAAGCGAGGGGGAGAAATCTAAGATGACATTTTTCAGCTTGAGCAACAGTGACAGAAGCTGTTGCCAGATAAAAACTGCAAAATGAGCAGATTGGGATAAAGAAAGGCCCTGTTAAAATCGTCAGGAGTGAATGGCAACAGGCCAGGATGGTAGGACAGTGAGCATGGCAGTGAGTGGAGTCACATGTCGCTGTGCCTGGAAAGAGAGGAGCTAGGGTGGGTGAGTTCTCCAAGACAGACTGGTGGGTGGAGACAGAAATAGCAGGCTGGTGGGTGGAGACAGCCTGGTGGGTGGAGACAGTCACTTCTAAGTTGAGAACAGGTTTAGTGGAAAAGGACAAAGACTAAGAGGTCTTCATGGGCCCAGGAGTTTAATGTTTTACATATGGCATTGGGAGGTGTTGACACAATGCTTACACAAACGCTTGGCGTGTGTTTTCTCCTGAAATGTGTGTTGATTGTAGGCTTCTCAGGCTTCTCACACACCAGACAAGCACTGTGCCATGAAGAAGCTTTTCTACCTGCAGGAACGATGAGGAGGATGAGGATGAGGATAGGAATGTGGATGTGGATGTGGATGAGGATGTGGATGAGGATGTGGATGAGGATGTGGATGTGGATGTGGATGTGGATGAGGATGAGGATGTGGATGTGGATGTGGATGTGGATGTGGATGTGGATGTGGATGTGGATGAGGATGTGGATGAGGAGGTGGAGGTGGAGGTGGAGGTGGAGGTGGAGGTGGAGGTGGAGGTGGAGGTGGAGGTGGAAGTGGAGGAGGAGGAGGATGTGGATGTGGATGAGGATGTGGATGAGGATGTGGATGTGGATGTGGATGTGGATGAGGATGTGGATGAGGATGTGGATGAGGGTGTGGGTGTGGGTGTGGATGTGGATGGGGATGTGGATGGGGATGGGGATGGGGATGGGGATGAGGATGTGGATGTGGATGAGGATGTGGATGAGGATGAGGATGAGGATGAGGATGAGGATGAGGATGTGGATGAAGATGGGAATGTGGATGTGGATGAGAATGTGGATGTGGATGTGGATGTGGATGAGGATGTGGATGTGGATGAGGATGTGGATGTGGATGTGGATGAGGATGTGGATGTGGATGTGGATGTGGATGAGGATGTGGATGGGGATGGGGATGGGGATGGGGATGGGGATGGGGATGGGGATGGGGATGGGGATGGGGATGGGGATGGGGATGGGGATGGGGATGAGGATGTGGGTGTGGTGTGGATGTGGATGTGGATGTGGATGTGGATGAGGATGTGGATGTGGATGAAGATGTGGATGTGGATGAGGATGTGGATGAGGATGGGAATGTGGATGTGGATGTGGATGTGGATGAGGATGTGGATGTGGATGTGGATGAGGATGTGGATGTGGATGTGGATGTGGATGTGGATGAGGATGTGGATGTGGATGGGGATGGGGATGTGGATGTGGACGAGGATGTGGATGTGGATGAGGGTGTGGGTGTGGATGTGGATGTGGATGAGGATGAGGATGTGGATGTGGATGTGGATGTGGATGTGGATGTGGATGTGGATGTGGATGAGGATGAGGATGTGGATGTGGATGTGGATGTGGATGTGGATGTGGATGAGGATGTGGATGTGGATGTGGATGTGGATGAGGATGAGGATGTGGATGTGGATGAGGATGAGGATGAGGATGAGGATGTGGATGTGGATGTGGATGTGGATGTGGATGTGGATGTGGATGAGGATGTGGTTGAGGATTAGGATGAGGATGAGGATGTGGATTAGGATGAGGATGTGGATGTGGATGTGGATGTGGATGTATATAGATGTTTTGCATGCATGTTCAGTGCTCATCCAGTGCCTCGGGACACCAAAAGAGGGTGTCATAGCCCTGGAACAGGAGTTACAGATGGTTGTGAGCTGCCATGTGGGAGTTGGGGACTGACGCTGGCCCTCGGGAAGAGCAGTGATCTTAACCACTGAGCCTTCTCTCTGGCCACTTGGTTATCCCTGTTACTTTAAAAGAGAAGACCTACATTTTTTTTCTTAGATTCTCAAGGTTATCTGTGTTCTCTCCACAAAAGTTAAGGATTGGACCCAGTTTTTACCATTTTAGAGCACTTCTAAAATGAGCATTTCCCCGCATGCTTGTCATCCGTGGGTGAACAGATGGCAATTGTTTCTTTTTAGTTGAACCAGTGAGCTTCAAGTTCAGTGAGAGACACTGGCTCAAAAAAAAAAAAAATGGTGAAGCTGCTTGTGGTTACACACACTTTTAATCTCAGCACTCAGGAGGCAGAGAGAGAGAGGCAGGTAGATATCTGAGTTCAAGGCCAGCCTGGTCTTCAGAGTGAGTTCCAGGACAACCACACAGATAAACCCTGTCCTAAGGAAAGAGGGAGGAAGGAAGGAAGGAAGGAAGGAAGGAAGGAAGGAAGGAAGGAAGGAAGGAAGAAAAGAAAGAAAGAGAAAAGAAAGAGGGAAAGGAAGGAAGATAGATAGACAGACAGACAGACAGACAGACAGACAGACAGACAGACAGATAGATAGATAGATAGATAGATAGATAGATACAAAATAATAGTAAGAGATAGCAGTTGGATTTGGGTTCAGATTTTGTTCCCCTCCCTCCCCCTACTTCCTAAAGCCGGGAAAGCACTGAAGAATCAGTCGACAGACAGCTCTAAATGCTGAGAGGAGCAGCTGAAGGTCGTTCTCATGATGGATGAGCGAGTGTCTTTGTAATTGTGCGTGCAGGATCAGCCAAGAGTAACTGTTAAGAGCCTTGGCGATGGCTCAGCTGATGGAGGTGCTTGTGTGTAAACCTGAGTGAGCTGAGTTCCAACACCAGGCCCCACAAGGTGGCAGGAGAGAACCAGCCTGGAGAGCTGTCCTCTGGCTGCCACATGTACCAGTGTGTGCAGGCCTGCACGTGCACAATAAAATAAAAACAGTGCGTTTCAGGCCAGTGAGAGCCTGTCTTGAAAAATAACAAGAGGTAAATAATTAAATGAATCTGCTCCTGGGACTGAGGTATAGGTAGACCCTGGCAATGGGCACGTGCTGGTGGCATGCCATCAACCAACAGGGTCCGTAAAGTGACTCCTAGTAACCTAGAGGAAGGTTTCCTCCTTACCTAGAGAGTTGCCTTGTTACCTTGAGAGTTGCCCAGTTACCAAGAGAGTTACCTCCTTAGAGAGTCCTCAGAGCATTTTCAGGCATCAGGGACTGGCTGGGTCAGAGCCTGGTGTCTGGGAAGTCACTTGCCTGCTGAGTTGACTCTTCCTTGCCAGCCTCAGATTCCAGGTCTTTATAAAAACTGAATGGCAGCTGCCGGGTGGTGGCGCCTTTAATCTCAGCACTTGGGAGTCAGAGACAGACAGCTCTCTGAGTTCGAGGCCAGCCTGATCTACACAATAAGTTCCAGGAGAGCCAGGGCTACACGGAGAAACCCTGTCTCAAAACAAACAACAAACCCCCAAGTGTTTGTTGAACTTGAGGTTCAATATAACACTGAACAGCAATTGTGAAAATGGGGTCATCTTTTTTAAACTCCCAAGAAAAGCTTTACATAATCACTTGGCTTCTCTAACCCCTGTCCCATGTCACCTGATAGTTTTGTTTTTCTTGCTTCTTTTCATAAATCCTTTTTAGAAGCAGCCACCTCTGCAGCCATGTTCTCCCACGCTCTCCCACACTCTCCCACGCTCTCTCACGCTCTCCCACGCTCTCCCACGCTCTCCCATGCTCTCCCATGCTCTCCCATGCTCTCCCATGCTCTCTGAGGGTCCCTGCAGATAGATGCAGGGAGTAGGCTGCAGCCACTGCCCTTCACCTTCCTGCCTTGGCTCCTAGTGGGGATTCATAGGTCTCAGGCCAGGGGCAGATGCACACAGTTGTGGGTCATCTGGTTTTCTATGTCTGCCATTTCCTCTCTCCAGCCACAAAGAGCAAACAGTACCACATCATATTTCATTGACAGTTTGCTGGGCTCCCGGCTGCTTTCCTGTTTCCTCCAGCAGATAACACAAGTAGGTTTTTGTGGAGGTTTGCAGCTGGTTGGTCTCTTGTCCTGCACCACGTGTAGCTAGAATCCTGCACCTGCCTTTGGGCCCCACCCCTGCTTCGGCAAGTTATCTGTTGGCTGAACTTTTGTCACGCTGTGTCAGTTGAGTTGTTACTGGAGGACTTAGGGCAAAAGCCCTGGGTCCAGGAGTTCACAAGCCCTAAGCTGAACCAGTTAAAGACAATAGTGGTAAAGGTGGAGAATGATTTTACTACGTAGGTGTGTTGGACATACAGAAAAAGGGGTTCAATCATCTCAGGTCCACCTTCCAATAGATTAACATTATTTTGGGTTGTTTTTTTTTTTTGGGTGGGTTTTTTTTTTTTTTTTTTTTTTTTTTTCAGACAGGGTTTCTCTCTGTGTAGTCCTGGCTGTCCTGGAACTCACTCTGTAGACCAGGCTGGTCTTGAACTCACAGAGATCTGCCTGCCTCTACCTCCCCAGCACTGGGATTAAAGGTGTGTGCCACCACCACCCAGCAGGCTGACATGATTTAAATAGAAAATAATGGGGGTGGAGAGATGGCTCAGTGGTTATGAACATTACCTGTTCTTGCAGAGGATCCAGGTTTGATTCCTGAACCCCTGTGGTGTCCCACAACCTTCTGTAACTTCAGTTCCAGGGGGCTGGCGCCATCTTCTGGCCTCCTTGGGTACCATACATGCATGCGACATACAAAACACCCATAAACATAAATTAATCAGATAAAACTTAAAAATTAAATAAATGAAGAGTTGGGGGCAGGGGGAAAAGTGTGTATGATTAAGCAGTCCTGGTCACGGCCTGGTCTGGTAGAGCCTGTGTCAGTTTGCTTCTGCACAGAGAGAGAGGAGCTCTTCCTGCCTGGGGTCAGGGACAAGCTGGTTTTCTGGGAGCTTACCATGCTCCAAAATACAGCCTGACCTCAGAGACAGTTGTCCTGCACTGGCCCAGAAGGCTCTGCTCCTGTCATCCAAGGCAACTGCAGTTCACAGAAACCTGAAGCTGCCGCAGTGGTGTCTGGACCAGGGATGGTGTGTGAGAAATCTTCCTGATGTACATGGTTGTTTCCAATTTGACAGCAGAATAAAGGATAAAGAGATAGAGCAGCAGAGATGAGTCCCAGGGGACCCTTCACAGTGAAATGGGGGTGAAGGGATAATCAGTTGCATGGGGCTCCTGAGAGGTTACATGGGAAAGCTGGGATAGCCTTGGAAAGTTGGAAGCTGGGATAGCTTTGGAAATCCTTGTAAACAAGCTTTTCTTATATTAGACCGAGATGAGTCTGCCTTTTGGGTTAGAATTAGAGAAATCCTGAAATTGTCAAAGTCGCTGTGTGGCATAAAGAAAGGGACTTTAAGTTTTCAGGCAGAGAGGGTATCTGTACCCTAAGCTAGCCTCTAAGTTGCCATTTTCCTGCTTCTGGTTCCTGAAAACTTCCTGTGCCACCATGCATAGCCTAAAGGCACTTTAATATGGAAACCTGTATTATTAGCTGATAGAGGTGTGGGTGAAAGGTCTGTCCGTGGAGAATGTGGACATGAGGGCCATGAACGGCTCGGGAAGGACTGGGAAGGTGCAGCCTGACAGAAGACTCTGCTCAGAGTTTGGGTTGCTTTTGGGTTGTCTTGCCCTATGTCCCAGCCTAGCTTTAAACTGTCTCCTGTAACCTGAACTGGCCTCAAACGAGCTCTTTCTCCCTCTGCGTCCTGCGTCCTAACATTTCAGGACCATGCCACATAATGAGCTGGGCGTTGTTGTTTGTTTTACTTTTAGGGGTGATAGATATATTTTTGACCACTTATATTTGTAGTTTATACACAAATTCCAAGATAAGCCTCTAGTTTCGCAAACACTTTCCTTTAGAAGAAGAAAAACACTATGTTGCTTAGTCACTGTTATTATTTTTAAACTGGTCAGGCTCAGTGACCAACCAGACTTGGTCCTTTGCTCTTGGTCACCTCGACCTCTGCCTGTTCTCTGCCTTAGGGTGGAACCATCACCTCAACAGTTCATTAGGGAATTCCTGTGATTCTTTACTGCAGCCTGGGTTGGTTTTAAACGCTGGGATTAAGTGACTAGCCCTCTCTTGCTTTTGTTGGTATCCGAGTGTGAAGACTCACTGCACTGTCAGTGGCATTAACTGACAAACAGGAATTTAATTTCAGCTAAGTACTGTGTTTTTCAAAGCAGCATCAAGAGGGAGGGCTTGTTCTGGGGCCAAGAGCACAAACAGAACGATTATGCAATGTTTGTTTCTCTTTCAGCTCCGAGGACACAGAACATCAGAGAACCTGGGAATAAATATAAGACGTTTGAATGTTTACAGGGGTGGCAGCGGGAGGTAATCCATGGAAATACTTGTGGGGCTCTCAGTCCCTGTATTAAGAGTCTTTAAGAGGCCCATGAAAGTGCCTGTGAACACAGAACCCACCCTTCATTCGGGCTCTGGCACCTCGCCCTGCTCCCCTGCCTTTGTTTTGAGGCAGGATTTCACTTTGTAGCCCTTGCTGGCCGTACTGCCTCTGAGTGCTGGGATTACAGGTGGTGCCAGACACCCTGTGCCTTCACTTGGTTATTTATTTGTGTTTGGGCATGCACCTGTTATGACGCATGCATAGAGAGCGTTCAGAGGGCAGCTTCGAGAGCTGGCTCTCACCTTCCACTGTGTGGATTCCTGGTTGTCAGGCTTGGCAGCGAGCACCTCTTTACCCATTGAGCCATCTTGTCTGGCTGGCCTTCAGTTCTTGAACATGGATTTCTTCCTTTCGTTCAGCTGCAGCCAGACTGCTCCATGCAGCTGAAATCCTCTGCATCCATTCTTTGAATTCAGCTCAGAGAAGCCCCTGCTCTTCCCCAGGGTAGGTAGGAGAACATGTTCTGCCATCTAGGCATTTTCTTCAGTGACAGCTGAAGAGACAACTTCTCCATAGCTTATTCAAGAGCAGAACACATAGTAGGTACTCAATATTAGGCATCAGTTAAACAAATAAACCAGGGTATAACTCAGTCAAGAGTACTCGCCTCAGCCAGGCGGTGGTGGCGCACACCTTTAATCCCAGCACTTGGGAGGCAGAGGCATGCGGATTTCTGAGTTCAAGGCCAGCCTGGTCTACAGAGTGAGTTCCAGGACAGCCAGGGCTACACAGAGAAACCCTGTCTCGAAAAACCAAAAAAAAAAAAAAAAAAAAAAAAAAAGAGTACTTGCCTCATGTACTAGGGCCAGGTTCCAACCTAGTACCACCACAAGAAAAAGTAGGGGTGTGTGTGTGTGTTTGTGTGTGTGTGTGTGTGTGAGAGAGAGAGAGAGAGAGAGAGAGAGAGAGAGAGCACACTCATGAGTGTACGTGCATGTGCACACTCGCTGTGCGTGGTGAGGCAGTCCTATGATCCTAACACTCAGATGACCGCAGCAAGAGGGTCAGGAGTCCCAGGACAGCCTAGGGCTACATGCTAAGATCCCTCAGCAATTTTTAAACATATTACTTCATTTTTTTTGTTTTTGTTTTATTGTTTTTCTTTTGAGAAAGAAAACCTCACTGTGTAGATTAGGCTGGTCTCAAATTCACAGAGATCTGCCTGCCTTCCAAATGCTGGGATTAAAGGTGCACACTACCACTTCTGACATTCCACTGGTTCTTATCAGAGCCCTTTGCTGATGAGGAAACTAAAGACTTCCCCAAGATCAACGCCAACAAAAACATTGTAGGGACTGGAAAATTCCACCTCCATCCCCCTAAGGTCCCAGGTGAGGCTCAGGATTAAAACGATACAACATAGATTAATAAAAGCATAATTCAGGCTTTCCGTGAAATGGGAGGAGCCTACATAAGAAGATGCAGACCAGGGTTGGAGATGGCTCAGTGTAAGAGAGCGAGGAGCCGAGTTTTGATTTCCAGGATCCATGGGCTGGAGAGATGGCTCGGCGGTTAAGAGCACTGACTGCTCTTCCAGAGGACCCAAGTTCAATTCCAGAGGTCCAACACCCACATGGTGGCTCACAACCATCTGTAATGGGATCTGATGTCCTCTTCCGGTGCTGCCTGAATACAGCTACAGTGTACTCATATACATAAATCTTTTTTTTTAAATGTTTTTTTCAGGATCCACGTAAAGCACCAGGCACAGCCGTGGGCACACCTGCACTTATTTCTCTAGCCCCAGTGTTCTGTAGCATAAGCGAGCTGTTTGCCCTCCACTCAGAGAAGGAATTGGCTAGGCCTCTGCACTGGGCCATTACTTTCCAATGTAATGAGTGCATCTCACGAACTACACCTGTGCCTTTGTGAGACTCGAAGTCATCTGACCAACATAATTTAGTGGCAAAATGTACAGAAAAAGGAAGGTCTGACTTTTGGGATATGAGGTTCATCTTTCAGGGCTGAAGAGAGGCATCCGAGCCTCAACAATACTGACTCTGTGTTCAGGAGGCAGAGCGAGCAATGAGCTGCCTTAACCTGCTCTGTGCACTCACAAGTAGGAACCTTGAACTTCACACTTCAAAACTCTGGATGGCTGTAGTGCACCGACTCTGATCAGCACACAGGAGGCTGAGGCAGGTGGATCTCTGAATTTGGAATCAGCCAAGGCTCCATAGAGATACACTGTACCAAAACAAAACCCCTAGTACAAAATTCTTAATCTAGGATTGGGGCCTGGTTCAATGGTGTAATCTTGCCTAGCATGCTCGCAGCCCTGGGTTCAGTCCCTAGCATGGCACTTCTAAGAGGGGGTGAGGGGAAACAGCAGAGAAAGAAGAAAGATCATAACCACACAATTGCACCCCACCCTGATCCTTCCAAAATAGATAAGATCTACTAACTGTGTGGGTCATTTGGGTGCTAAACGTCTCCCTGCAGGCTAGTGGGGGTGGGGGGAGGAGCACTTGGCTCACAGCTAGCTGCTCTCCAAGGCTGTGGAACTTTAGTGGCCTTGGTGAAGAAAACAAGTCACTTGACATTTTATAGTCTGGTCCCAGTTCTGTCCCGGTCTCAGTCTGGACTCAGACTCCTGATTGATACAATGTAACCAGCTGTTTCCCACTCTGCCAAGGTAGTTCCCCTCCCAGACCAGATGGACTGTATCCTATCAAACTGTAAGCCAAAATAAACCCTTCCCCTTTCAGTCCTGGATTGTCAGAGATTTGATCACAACATCAAGAAATACCCCTCATACACTGTACATAAAACTCTCAGTCTGGACTCAGACTCCTGATTGATACAATGTAACCAGCTGTTTCCCACTCTGCCAAGGTAGTTCCCCTCCCAGACCAGATGGACTGTATCCTATCAAACTGTAAGCCAAAATAAACCCTTCCCCTTTCAGTCCTGGATTGTCAGAGATTTGATCACAACATCAAGAAATACCCCTCATACACTGTACATAAAACTTGGCTGTAGAAAAACACACCTCTACACTCAAATACCATAATTTTCTAAGTGGGACTTTCCTTCTCAGAGATCATAAGACACAAATGAAGTCAAGCAGGAAGACACAGAAACCATTTATTTTCATTATTAAATGAATATAAATTTATTGATTAATATTTAAAATAGAACTTCTGCAGAGTCATCTCAGAAAATACACATTTGTTTCGATACATACAAATGCAGCTGAAACCCCTGGGCCCACCCAGGCTCGCTCTCTATATGAACACAGTGATGTCCATGGTTTCATCTCAGGACCAGTGGGATGGTTTTTTTCCTTTGATATAGGGTTTCTTTGTGTAGCTCTGGCTGTCCCTGGAACTCCATCTGTAGATCAGGCTGTACTCAAAGAGATCCACCTGCCTCTGCCTCTGCCTCTGCCTCCACCTCCTGAGTGGTGGGATTAAGGCTGTGCCACCACACCCACTCAGGACCAGTGAAATTTGATCAGAAGAATCCCTCCCAGTCCTTGCTAACTACTCTCATGAATTACTTTTAGGGTCCCCCACATACTGTACCCATTTCCCTAACTGTAGTGGCCTTTCACTGCCTATGGTAATTATATTCAGCAAGGTATGTGCTAGATAAGAAAGGGAAATTAAACAGAGACTTCCCAACCGTTCTGTGCAGTTCTGTGATGACGCTGGTGTGTCAGGTGCACTTATAAAAGCTGTGGAGTACAGGACAGTGCAGCAGGCATTGGCAAAACCCTGAGCCCAGGGATGGAGAGCCGCTGGCCTGAGCACTGGTGGTAGCGAAAGCAGACAGACTAGTGACACCAGCATAGCAAGTGGATTCTGATTCTTTTTTACAGGGATGGGGGAGGCGGGGGGGGGGGTTCCTGTGTTAGTCAGCTGTGGGTTTTCTCTCCACTGGGATTCATTTATTTGGTTTGCAAACTGTAAAGTTTCTTCACTGCTTCCTTATCAAAGGCCTATGAGAGACCTTTGGTCCCTTTGGAGGGAGAGTTCAAAGCTGCTCTGATTTGGTTTTGATTCGGTGGGAGACAATATAGAAAACGGCTAAGCAGAAACCTGTGTGGATCAACTTGATTTTTCCCTCTCCCAGTTAGAATTTTACATCTAAAACGGAAGCCTCGAACCAGCGGAACAGAGCAGAGCTCTCCCACCACCTCACACTATTTCACAGCATAGCCGTAGATGTGGGGCTGCACCAAAGTCCAGGACAGTGGTGCCTGGATGTGCTGCAGCTTCAGCTTTGAGAAGCTGGCCTGCTCTAATGTCTTCCAGCTCTCTCTCGTTAGATTGCATCCATCAAAAACAAGGAACCAGACAGGATTCAGGACCTGTTGCCAGAAGTAATTCCAAGTGGACCGTTCATCTGCCACGTGCTCCATGAAGTAAAAGGCCCCTCCCTGAGAAGAAACACACACACATACACACACATTTTAAAGATACTGGCTTTGGGAATTCCACTTTACAAAATGCCTCAAGCTTCAAATTCAGTGGCCTGAGGCTGACTTTGAGAAGACACAGGTAGATTAAAATGGAGTAAGGTATTATCTGGGTAACATCGGTTCAATTCCTGACACATTTTATCCAGAGCTAGCTGGGTATGATAGCACACACCTGGACTCTCCAACCAGGGAGGCTTGGGGAAGATGGCCTTAAGTTCCAGGCCGGCCCAGCCACAGTGGGACCCGGTCGTAAACTTTCTAAAAGGAGCTGCCAATGTAAGCAATAGATATTTTTGTGGTCATAAAGAATTCCTGATGGCAGAAACTGAAAGCGCTTAGTGTGTCTCTGCTTTCAACACATCCCTTCATTCCTTCTGCAGTGTTATTTGTAGCAGAACAAACCTGTAATCCCAGCAATCAGGAAACAGAGGCAGGGGATTGCTGGAAGCTCATGGCCAGCCTGGGTTACTGTAGTTAGTTCAGGGCCAGTCTGGGTTCCATAGACCTTGTCTCAGACAAACAATGTTGCTTTTTAAGTTTTATTACCACTGCTACTTTTGCTTTATTTTTGAGACCAGTGTCACTGTGCAATTGTACTTGCTTTGGCCTGACTGGCCTTAAACCCTCACAGAAATCCCCGTGCTTCTGCCTCCTCAGTGTGGGGGGTTAGAGGAACTATGCCATCATGCCTGACACCTCAATGTACGTGTTAGGGAACTGAGCCCCACACAACAGTGTGTAAATGTTTGGAAAAAGAGTCTAAGCCTCTGTGTGTGGCTCCAGAACTGTTTCAGCAACATGTTTATTTTAGAAAGTTTGGGGGCTGGAGAGGTAGCTTGGGTTAAGAGCACAGACTACTCTTCCAGAGGTCCTGAGTTCAATTCCCAGCAACCACATGGTGGCTCACAACCATCTGTAATGGGATCTGGCACCCTATTCTTGTGTGTCTGAAGACAGCTACAATGTACTCATGTAAATAAAATAAATCCTTTAAAAAAGAAGAAAGTTTGGAAAACACAGAGATGTTTTTCACACCAAATCATTATGTCCGTGTGTCTGCAAGTCTAGTACTTGGGAGGTAGAGGCAGGAGGATAAAATTAAAGTCATTTTCATCAGCACAGTGAGTTTGAGGCTGGTTAGGGCTATACAGAAAAACAGAAACAAAAAAGTATTGGAGAGAGAGTTGACAACCACCCGTAATTCCAGTTCCAGGGAGCCAGTGTTCTCTGACCTCCGTGGGACTGGCACATATGGTGCATATAGCTCACGCAGGTATGCAAGGCACATAAATCCCTTTAAAAAAAAAAATGAACAGAAAGAAAACCAGCCACTATCCTATTATATGTAAACTTGTAATTTTTTTTTTTCTAAAATCAAAAGTCTATAACACACATTGTAACCATCTTTACTTCACATCAGCTAGGCTCCTCCCAGTGTTCCACTGTAACAAGCATTAACATCCACCAGTCTTGAGAGTACCTGTAATTATTACCAAATAGATGCATTGTTACAAAGCGAGCCTGCATCGCTAGTGGGTGGTCCCTTTTAAAACACCTTGGTAGAAGTCTTCAAATTGTCCTTTGGAAAAACTGGATCACATTTACACTCTCACTAGCAATGGCTCTGAAAGTGCCCATCTCCAATAAAGGGCTGGCAAATGCCCCTTCCTAGCTCCTCCTCCGACAATGTTTTTGACAAAAGGCCCTGCTATTGTAGCCCTGGTTGGCATCAACTGCTTTAAACACATACGTGTGCACGTACACACTAATTGCAGTACAGGAGAGGCAGAGACAGGTCGATCTCTGAGACCCTTTGGCTAGTCAGCCTGGCCAACATGGTGAGTTCCAGCCAGTAAGCGATTCTGTTTCAAGGGTGGGAGCCACCCCTGAGAAGTGACATGCCTGCAGTTGTCCTTTGACCTCCACACAAACTCCCACACATGTTCACTCACATACATGAACACTCACATAAAAATACATACATCTTCAATATCCTTAATAAATATAAAATCTTCTACTAGAAAGTTTATGTTTTGGCTTCCTGTAGGTCTGCTGATAGCTGTTACTATTTTGCCCATGGGAATAACTGCCTTTTTCCTTACTCCAATTAGCTCGGCGTGGGGAGTCTCACCTGGAATCCTAGTTCTAGGGCTGTCAGCAGGAGGATCAAGGTCAACCAACCATCACACTCTCTTCTAGGCCTGTGGAGCTACAGGAGGCCTCTTCCCATGTCTAGCACCAGGGCTGGGGAGGTAGAAGGCATGCAAAGTGGGAGTGGACATCCAGCTTGGGCTACATAAGACCTTTTCTCAGATGGGGAGAGAGAGAGGAAAGAGAGAGAGAGAGAGAGAGAGAGAGAGAGAGAGAGAGAGAGAGAGAGAGAGAGGACCCTCACCACTGACAGCAGGTGCCTGTCTGAGCTATCTAACAAGTCTACCTCCTGCCTCTTTTATCTTTGTTATTGTTGCTTCTTGTCTTTTGAAACAGTTTGGTGTCACCCAGGTTGTTCTGGAACTCACCACTTGGCCAACTCAACTATGTAGCCAGCTGCTCTTGAACTCTCCATCCTCCTGCCTCCACATCCCTACTGCTGGCTTTACACACCACACTTGGCCTCTACTTTGAACTGCCAGGGGCCAGCCCCTGCTCTTCTTTCTTGTTGGTTCTTGAGGCAGCGGAGGGGGAAGAGCATTGCCGGGGTTAAGACTTGGTCTTACAAGATATTTAGGGTTGCTGTTTAATAATAAAATATTACCTATCTTAAGTCACTTTGCTACTGTAACTGACTGCAAGCTGTAACTTGCTTGTTAGGCTATGGGACATGTAGAACAATAAACTTCTACTGAACCAGGAGAAGAGAATCACACTCGCAGAAGGAAAAGCTTTTATGGGAGCAAATATGGATTAAACTCACATAAATTCATATACAGATTCATGCACACACATTCCTAAATCTTCATTCGAACCAGTTGGGCCCAGCTTACATACTTATCTCATAATTACATACTTGCAGACACATGTATCCATACTTACAAATGCATATGGAGCAAAAGACCAAGTGCCAGGGCAGGAAGAACTCACTCATTCTGGATGAAGAATGAGCTCCAATCTTTATTGCATAGAGAAAGAAACAGCTGCTACCCTGTTATTGCTAAATGAATTAAAGCCAAGTCTGTAAGAAGACAGCTTTGTTCTCTATAGTAAGACTAAGGCTGCCTTGTTATTAAGAAAAGACCTGTTCTGTCCCATGGTCAGGAGAAGCCTGCCTGCACCTTCTGCTCTCTGCAGCTTCTTCTTTTTCCTCTTTCCCTCTGCATCCTGCACACTGCTCTCTTAGTTTTTTATGTTACCTCATAGTTTCTAAGATCCTCCACCCTGCAGCCTCCTAACCGTGCTCTCTCCTCCTGCTCTGATGTCACAGTGCTCTGCTCCCAAAGCCTTCCTCCCAGTGCTCTCTCTCCAATGTTAGGCCTCCCAATGTGATCTTTCCTAGTCTTTTGTACCTTTTCTAGGATAACAGCTCACATGGTTTTTCTAAGCATCCCAATTTCACAAACTTCACTAGAAGTTCAAACATAAATTGAATAAGAAGTTTACAACAGAGAATGATTTCATGCATATCCATTAAGAGTAATTATCTGGCTAACCATTCATTATCTATCAAAACCTGTTCTACAGGTTTATGGGTAGTTCAAAACTGTAACTTTTGTGACTAAGTTATTAGTGAAGTTCTGTATAAATAAACCCAGTCAATATTTTATCTTCTGTTTTTGCACCTATAGAAAATCCTCAGTTCCCTTTTTGTGACCTTTGGTTAAGTGTTTTACCACCTCAGTGTGTTCTCTAAGTTGTAGATGCCTCTTTCTTTCTTTTTTTTTTTATTTATTTTTATTAGATATTATATTTACATTTCGGATTTTATCCCTTATCCCCTTGCCCCTAGATGCCTCTTTCTATCTCAGAAGCAATTAGCTCGAGACTCTTGGAGACTGGCAGAATTCCCATTGCAGTTTTGACATCAGAAAGGGTTTAATAGCAGTCCTATCTAAAAGAGCTTAGTAATTACTAATATAACTTTAGAAATTTTTTTTTTTTTGATTTTTTGATACAGGGTTTCTCTGTGTAGCCCTGGCTGTCCTGGAACTCACTCTGTAGACCAGACTGGCCTCAAACTCAGAAATCTGCCTGCCTCTGCCTCCTAAGTGCTGGGACTAAAGGTGTGCGCCACCACTGCCTGGCTAGAAATTCTTATAGAGTCATCATTAAGACTTAAGAAGTCATTAGTTTGTCTATATAACATCACTACAAGACATCTTCATTGTTCTGCAGAGATCTGCTCAAAAGGGTGAGCTAATACCTAGTGACTGTCATATATATTTAATAATAACAGGAAAAGCATATTAATAGCAGGAATCTTTCCTAAAATGAAATTCTCCTGGGCTTTGCGTGCAGAAGCAAACCCATCATTAACTTTGACAGTCCATGGTGGAACCGTCTCAGGAAGATCACCTACTAGGTTTTAGCTTCTCCTTGATGGCTCCTGGCATTGCACCTTTTTTAAAAAAAGAAAAAGAAAAAGAAAACCAATCTTTTAATTCACTAACAAATTGTTCCCAGGCACTGGGCCGCAAGCCTCTGTAGATACCAGAGCTGCGTTGTGGGAGAGGAGGAATCTACGTAAGCCACTTTCTACACTGAACTGAGTTGTTTTAAAGATTGTATTATTTCATTAATATGCAAATAACATCGTGCAGGCGGTGAGTCTCCAGCCACTTCTGAAT
>NC_047670.1:74553458-74565003 GCF_011762505.2 Arvicanthis niloticus | reverse complement strand
AACTACTAGATGCAGTTTCCTTGGAGAGGCCCCAGGAGTGGAGCTGCTCTTCTGTGTCCTTCCCCAACACACAGCCTGCAGGCTAAGTTTCCGAAACACTGGCTGCAAATAAATTGCTGAAGTTTTAGCTTCTCTTGCGCAGCAGATCAGTGAGAGGTAGGAGATTGCCCTGTGTAAACTAGAAAAGTTTTCTGTCTGTAGTGGTTCTGGTGTCTTTGGCTTATACCTTGTCAGACTTGGCCCTCTGCGGGAACCCTCAATGGTGTCCTTGCACCTCCCTCCCTCCATTCCTGCTCCCATCCAATGTGGGGGGTTCTGTTCCTGTGATTGTTTAGGGCTTCCTTTCCCCCCATAACTTCCCATGCTTAGCTGCACTGCTCTGGTGTGTTCTCTGTGTGTTCTTTGTGTGTTCTCGTTTCATCTCTGAAATGGTGTTTTTCATGTCTGCACGATCAAGTACTGGACACCCAGCTGTTACACCAATGTAGTAAGTATTCATTATAAACCCAGGTGATGGGCTGAGGACAGAGGAATACAGGTTACTGGCAGGACACTTGTTTACTATGTGTTACACCTTGTACCCCAAAACAAGACAGAGCAACCCCCCTCTGATGTTCAGAACTCAGGATCTGCAAAGATCGATAACCCTTTATGGAGAAAGCTTCTGTTGATGCAGGAATAACAGTGGCAGTGTACAGTCATTTGCTGAGCACTTCTGTGGAGCCAGGCATTCTGTCTGATGCTTTCCCACGTGTTTAAAACCAACTTTATTTAAATTAGATGCGTCTACATAAATTAGACGCTTCTGTAAGGGAAACTGGTCAGGAGAGAAGCTGATTTTTCCAGGTTGGATGTACAGACAGAGCAAAGAGTCACTCAGGGTTAGCACCCTGACATTCCCTTATTCTTTCTTTCTTTCTTTTTCTTTCTTTTAAGATTTAATTATTTTATATATGTGAGTACACTGTAGTTGTCTTCAGACACATGAAAAGAGGGCATCTGATCCCATTACAGATGGTTGTGAGCCACCATGTGATTGCTGGGAATTGAACTCAGAACCTCTGGAAGAGCAGTCAGTGCTCTTAACTGCTGAGCCATTTCTCCAACCCCAGCACCCTAACTTTCATCTTCTCTATTCTTAAATCCCTCATTCTTGTATAGGATAAAACATTTGTAATTATTTAACAGATATACCATAGAAGTTACCTTTTGGCATGGCTGCTTTTATTTCTTGTTAGATTTATTTTGTCTTTATTTTATGTGTTTGAGTGTTTTATCTTCATGTCCCTGTCTCTCTCTCTCTCTCTCTCTCTCTCTCTCTATATATATATATATATATATATATATATATATATATATATATACACATACACATGTATGTATATATACATACATACACACACATGTTGAGGGCCGACTTTTACCAGAAAGCGGCTATCAGCTTTGCAGCATCTTGAGCCATATACCCTGACATGAGATTTGGATTAAAATAGCCTACAACAGCTGAGCACACTCCGATAATCTTGGTTTAGATACCTTGGGTGTGTGAGATTAAAGGTGTGTGAGATTAAAGGTGTGTAATTTAAGAGTGTGACTTAGAAGTGTAGAGATCAGAGTTAGAGACAAGTCCTAAGGGCATGATTAAAGGTGTGACCAAAAGACATGGCTTAGAAGTGAGACATATAAAGGCGAGAGGCAGACAGAAGACAAAACAGAGAATCAGACAGGAGAGAGAGAATCAGACAGAGAACAGAGAATCAGACAGGGCAGAGAGAATGAGATACTTTAGAGAGAACAACTTGGAGTTAGTTATTAGACATTAGGCACTTGGCACTTGGAAGAAAAACTTGGAACTTGGAGGCACTAGAAACTAGGAACTAGGGACTAGGAACTCAAGACTTGGGACTTGGAGAGAAGAGAGACTGAAGAATAAGCGGGATTGAATCACACTCTGTCTGGTCTCCATTCTTTGAGTCCATCCTCATTGTCTCTCTTGCTGAACCCCGACCTGCGGACCGGAGCGGCAGCTTGAGCCGGGATACAGTGGCCGCCAAGCATGCAGTGGAGAGGGCCTCAACATTTTAGGCCGCCCAAAGTGGGGCAGCCTAGGCTGCAACATTTTTGGCCACCCAACACAGGGCAACCCGGGCCTCAACATTTTGTCAGGCCGCGACATACACACACACACATACACACACACACACACACATGTATGTATGTATGTATGTATGTATGTATGTGTGTATGTATGTATGCCTGGTGCCTGCAGAGGTCAGAAGAGAGCATCAGATCCTCTGGAGCTGCCTTACAGACACTTGTGTGTGGCCATGTGTGGGTGCTGGAAGCTAAACCCAGGTCTTCTGCAAGGGAGCCAGGGTTTTCAGCCACTGAGCCATCTCCTTGGCCTCTCTGTTGCTCTCCTGACAGTTTCCCCTGTGGAAGATGTCAGCATTCTCTGCAGGTGGCCTATGTTGTTTCCTGAGCATCTCCTGGTAGACATGAGGCTCTGAGCACCATCTCCACAGCACGGGTTTGGATGAGGTGACAGTTGAGCATGGCTGCTGCCCAACCCTGACAGGTCACACTCCCAGGAAGTGGTGTCTATCTGAGCTCTGGGTAGAGCCCGAGGCATTTCTTAGTCTTTCAGGGATCTCCACTCAGTCAGTTCTGATCCTTGCTTGCTATGAGACTGTTAGAGTTTACTACAGGACATTATATTTCAACAGACAGAGGACTGAGTGGAAGGACACTGGGCGAGATTGTCTAAGATTGTCTTTCTTCTCAAGGCAGAGGCATCTAGGTTTGCACTAATTTTTTTAAATTTTCTTTTACTTTATAGGGATGGGTGTCTGGCTGCATATATGTCTGTGTACCAGGTGTGTGCCCGCAGCCCACAGAGGCCAGGAGAGGGTGTCAGATCTCCTGGCACTAGAGATCATGTGGGTTTTGGGAATCAAATATCAACCCTCTGCAAGATGGAGCAACAGCTCTCTGAACTGCTGAGCCATCTTTCCGGTCCACTGTGCACTCCCGTGTAGGTCAGAAAACATGTGGGGACTGGTTTTGTCAGACATTGATCAGGTTGCCAGGCTTGGCAGCAAGTCATCTCATGGGCATCAGCTCTGCTCTCATTTATTTGGTTTTCCAAGACAGGGTTTCTCTGTGTAGCCCTGGCTGTCCTAGAACTCGCTCTGTAGACCAGGCTGGCCTTGAACTCACAGATCAACCTGCCTCTGCCTCCTGAGTGCTAGGATTAAAGGAATGTGCCACCATGCAAAGGAAGCTTTGCATGAGTTGTCACTGAGGGATTTTAGGCAGGATGTAGCAGAGGCTAGGTGTGAAAGGGTCAAGCTGGAGGCCGGTCAATGCCCGCAGAGCAATGGGTCCAGAAGCAGTGGAGGGACACTGGTGTGGAAGGGAAGCGAGGAGGAGAAATCTAAGATGACATTTTTCAGCTTGAGCAACAGTGACAGAAGTTGTTGCCAGATAAAAACTGCAAAATGAGCAGATTGGGATAAGAAAAGGCCCTGTTAAAATCGTCAGGAGTGAATGGCAACAGGCCAGGATGGCAGGACAGTGAGCATGGCAGTGAGTGGAGTCACATGCTCTGCTCCTGGAAAGAGAGGAGCTAGGGTGGGTGAGTTCTCCAAGACAGACTGGTGGGTGGAGACAGAAATAGCAGGCTGGTGGGTGGAGACAGCCTGGTGGGTGGAGACAGTCACTTCTAAGTTGAGAACAGGTTTAGTGGAAAAGGTCAAAGACTAAGAGGTCTTCATGGGCCCAGGAGTTTAATGTTTTACATATGGCATTGGGAGGTGTTGACACAATGCTTACACAAATGCTTGGCGTGTGTTTTCTCCTGAAATGTGTGTTGATTATAGGCTTCTCAGGCTTCTCACACACCAGACAAGCACTGTGCCATGAAGAAGCTTTTCTACCTGCAGGAACAATGAGGAGGATGAGGATGAGGATAGGAATGTGGATGTGGATGTGGATGAGGATGTGGATGTGGATGAGGATGTGGATGAGGATGTGGATGTGGATGTGGATGTGGATGAGGATGTGGATGTGGATGAGGATGAGGATGTGGATGTGGATGTGGATGAGGATGTGGATGTGGATGAGGATGAGGATGTGGATGTGGATGTGGATGAGGATGAGGATGTGGATGAGGATGAGGATGTGGATGTGGATGTGGATGAGGATGTGGATGAGGATGAGGATGTGGATGTGGATGTGGATGAGGATGTGGATGTGGATGTGGATGAGGATGTGGATGTGGATGTGGATGAGGATGTGGATGTGGATGAGGATGAGGATGTGGATGTGGATGTGGATGAGGATGAGGATGTGGATGTGGATGTGGATGAGGATGAGGATGTGGATGTGGATGTGGATGAGGATGTGGATGTGGATGAGGATGTGGATGTGGATGTGGATGTGGATGTGGATGTGGATGAGGATGAGGATGAGGATGTGGATGTGGATGTGGATGTGGATGAGGATGTGGATCTGGATGTGGATGAGGATGAGGATGAGGATGTGGATGTGGATGTGGATGAGGATGTGGATGAGGATGAGGATGAGGATGAGGATGTGGATGTGGATGAGGATGAGGATGAGGATGTGGATGTGGATGAGAATGTGGATGTGGATGTGGATGTGGATGTGGATGTGGATGAGGATGTGGATGAGGATGAGGATGTGGATGAGGATGAGCATGTGGATGTGGATGTGGATGTGGATGTATATAGATGTTTTGCATGCATGTTCAGTGCTCATCCAGTGCCTCGGGACACCAATAGAGGGTGTCATAACCGTGGAACTGGAGTTACAGATTGTTGTGAGCTGCCATGTGGGAGTTGGGGACTGACGCTGGCCCTCGGGAAGAGCAGTGATCTTCACCACTGAGCCTTCTCTCTGGCCACTTGGTTATCCCTGTTACTTTAAAAGAGAAGACCTACATTTTTTTTCTTAGATTCTCAAGGTTATCTGTGTTCTCTCCACAAAAGTTAAGGATTGGACCCAGTTTTTACCATTTTAGAGCACTTCTAAAATGAGCATTTCCCCGCATGCTTGTCATCCGTGGGTGAACAGATGGCAATTGTTTCTTTTTAGTTGAACCAGTGAGCTTCAAGTTCAGTGAGAGACACTGGCTCAAAAAAAAAAAAAATGGTGAAGCTGCTTGTGGTTACACACACTTTTAATCTCAGCACTCAGGAGGCAGAGAGAGAGAGAGGCAGGTAGATATCTGAGTTCAAGGCCAGCCTGGTCTTCAGAGTGAGTTCCAGGACAACCACACAGATAAACCCTGTCCTAAGGAAAGAGGGAGGAAGGAAGGAAGGAAGGAAGGAAGGAAGGAAGGAAGGAAGGAAGAAAAGAAAGAAAGAGAAAAGAAAGAGGGAAAGGAAGGAAGATAGATAGACAGACAGACAGACAGACAGACAGACAGATAGATAGATAGATAGATAGATACAAAATAATAGTAAGAGATAGCAGTTGGATTTGGGTTCAGATTTTGTTCCCCTCCCTCCCCCTACTTCCTAAAGCCGGGAAAGCACTGAAGAATCAGTCGACAGACAGCTCTAAATGCTGAGAGGAGCAGCTGAAGGTCGTTCTCATGATGGATGAGCGAGTGTCTTTGTAATTGTGCGTGCAGGATCAGCCAAGAGTAACTGTTAAGAGCCTTGGCGATGGCTCAGCTGATGGAGGTGCTTGTGTGTAAACCTGAGTGAGCTGAGTTCCAACACCAGGCCCCACAAGGTGGCAGGAGAGAACCAGCCTGGAGAGCTGTCCTCTGGCTGCCACATGTACCAGTGTGTGCAGGCCTGCACGTGCACAATAAAATAAAAACAGTGCGTTTCAGGCCAGTGAGAGCCTGTCTTGAAAAATAACAAGAGGTAAATAATTAAATGAATCTGCTCCTGGGACTGAGGTATAGGTAGACCCTGGCAATGGGCACGTGCTGGTGGCATGCCATCAATCAACAGGGTCTCTAAAGTGAGTCTGTTGCGGTAAATCTCCTGCCCATAGGGAGTCCATAGAATAAAGACACAAGTCAATAAATATAAAATGAATGCTGCATGCCTAGATTGGGCAGATTTACCATTAAACTACACTATTCCCCGGCTAAAAGAGCTCTTAACAACTTGCGGTTTCCTAGGTCAAGGTCTTCTTCGTCTCTCCACCAACTACCCTCTGCTTCCACCAATTCCTCCTCCTCACTCCAACTGCTCTCCTGGTCTTCTCCTCTTTCCCTGCCTCTGGCTCCTCCCACTCCTCTTCCACTGCCCAATCACTGGCTGTAGCCTTTATTTAACAAATTTGATTGGACAGAAGGTTTACAAGATTCACTCCTCCTTCGCAGCCTCTCCCAGGAGTGGAATTACCATGACAACAAGAGGCTAGAGCTATCCACCACATTTCCCCCTTTGTCCAATAAAAAAAATTTTTTTTCTTTTCACATATTAATTGAACACTAACTATATTACCATGTTGTGATTGTTAAAGTACAAGATAAACCTAACACCCAGTCCATCATTTTTGTTAACTAAATAGAATTTTTGCCATCTCCCTCAATTAAAAAATTTAGTTCTGAACCTGGCTTATGTCCTGTCTTCAGAATGAATAGCATCTGAAAACCAGCCTCTCAAAGTAAATAGCCTGGGTTGGCTGTGAGATTATAAATCTTCAACCCCATCAGAAATCCAGAATGACTCAGTTAAATAAAGATATGGGAGGCACAAAGCGTGGCTTCTAAAACTCAGCCAATTTAAATAGACCACTGAACATCTAGACAGTTCCTTATTTCAAAACGTTGGAGCATCTGGTCTTCAGCCTTCTGGCCCAGGATCATCTGACAGACCTAGTGATTCAGAATTACTAAGGGCTGATTACTCTGTCTTGGCAGATATAATCAGTCGACTATTCCACAAGTGTGTTTCTTTTTTGCACAATATTTTGTCTGTAGATGAAAAGAGGCAATTCTTGCCTAGTGACTGTCATACCACAACTGGAGTAACTCCAAAGATGCTCAATTTCTTCTTAGAATCCAAGACTGGGAAGCTGTCAGGATCAGATAGGTCTCCAATAAAATAAATGTTTATATAAGAATGTTTGTAATGTCAATTCTATGGATTTCTGACGTTTTTGAAAATCAACTATGTAAGGCAATCTGAACAGTTGTCTGTTAATTCCTTTCCACTATTTCTAATTAAAATCTAGAAAACATCCTAACAGTAAGCAATGAGCCATGCAATTACCATAGGCCTCTGACTCACAAGCCAACCATCTCAAATCAAGTGTTTTTTTTTTTTTTTTTTTTGATTAAAAAGAACTGGATCTAAGCCTTGTATTTCTAAATAAGATATATAGGCACAATGCCTACATGAGAGTAATATATTAATCCCACTTTTGTATTAATAAGAAACTTACGCCAGTGAAAACCCTAAATTTGTATAAAATAAATTCCATATCAGTGTAAGAGATTATAATTTCAACCTTGTAACTATCATAAAGATTTCTTACCAATGTAAGATATACCTATTTTTTTAAACTGGGTCTAAGCTTTGTATTTCTAAATGAGTTATACAGGCACAATGCCTATATAAGAGTAAAATATTAATCCCACTTAATTCCTGAGATTTAGTTCTCTAATTCCCTTCCTGTCTGAAGCTACATTTGTAAAGTATTCCTTAAATTACAACACATGTATAATTTACAAAGTAACCAGAACCATCCACCCCAACATAAGGAACTGGGGCGATGATCTCCTTTTGTCTGCTTCTAGCTGAATTGGGGCGAAGAATTCCCATCTGGGGGCCCAAAGGGAAACAGGAAAATTGGCTTAGTCAAAGGAGAGCTAGCTGGCATCATTTGCCTTGAAGTCACTGTGTACTGAGAAAGTTCATAGCAAAGCTGACACCATAACTGTTACAGTCAGAAAGGCTGGACAGGCAAGCTAGATGTTCTGGAAAAGTTCTGGAAGCAAGTCCTTAAAAGAAGCGGCTTCGATGCAGTTGCAGTAGAATCAAGCACGAAGCTGGAATAGGAGGTCCCAGAGATTCAGCATCCCCGAGTATAAATCATGCTAGGGCTGAGTTTCTCTTCTTTCATCCTGTAACATATAAAACTTAAAAGCAACAGGTAGTTTTATAAAAACATTCACGTGGAACGTGTAGGGCACACAGCTTTGTCAATGAAGATCAATAAAGAAAGGCCACTGCCCTCTTCAGTTTAGTTTGATCACTTAATCAAACTATAATATAACTTATATACATGCTGTCATAAAGGATGGCATGTATTAAGTCATGAGAAATTATTACTCAATTAAATGTTCTTGGCTTTGTATTGACATTTTAGTCCCAGCCAGTTAAGTCCATATAAGAGACATAACACTATATATATATACATCACCCATTTGGTTGGTTGAGTTAGTCTCCCTTTTCTTCTGTGTCCACTAGTGCTTCAGGGGGTCTCCCTTTGTCATTTCTGATCTTTATCATTTTGGAAGGAACCCACAGGTTTTCTTTTCCTGTGGAAACATAAACATAACCTCTCCCCCAGCGTAACACATTTCCCACTTTCCATTCTGACGTCATAATATCCTTAATATAAACAGGTTGATTTAGTTCCGAAGTTTTTTCCACCATCCAATGTCTCTCAGCAGCTGTGGTGTTTTGTTCATTAGCATTTAAAAAATTTAGAGTTAATAAAGCACTATGTAATCTATCTTTGGGGGCTCTTATTGATCCCTTTTGCCTATTAAGCATCTCCTTTAGAGTTCGATTGGATCTCTCCACAACTGCTTGTCCCGTAGGATTATGTGATATGCCTGTAACATGTTTTATATTATAATATGTAAAAAACTTCTCCATCTTATTAGAGGTATATGCTGGACCATTGTCTGTTTTAATTTGTATGGGTATTCCCATAATGGCCATGACTTCTAACAAATGTGTAATTACAGAGTCAGCCTTTTCTGATGCCAAGGCAGTTGCCCATTGAAATCCTGAATATGTGTCTATAGTATGGTGCACATATTTCAGTTTACCAAACTCTGTAAAATGAAAGACATCCATTTGCCAAATGTCATTTCTTTGAGTACCCTTAGGGTTAGTTCCTGTAGGCAAAGGAGTTTGGTTATATAATGAGCAAGTAGGGCATTGCCTCACAATTTCCTTGGCTTGTTGCCAAGTAATAGAGAACCCTTTCTTTAAACCTTTGCTGTTAACATGATGTTTTTTATGAAATTCTGAAGCCTCTAGCACGCTTCCTATCAATAGCTGGTCGATATCATTATTACCTTGTGCTAGAGGGCCTGGCAGACCTGTATGGGATCTTATGTGTGTGATATATATTGGGTTACTTCTATTTCTAATAATTTGTTGTAGTTTAATAAATAATGAGGTCTCTAGGTCTAGTAACCTAGAGGAAGGTTTCCTCCTTACCTAGAGAGTTGCCTCGTTACCTAGAGAGTTGCCCAGTTACCAAGAGAGTTACCTCCTTAGAGAGTCCTCAGAGCATTTTCAGGCATCAGGGACTGGCTGGGTCAGAGCCTGGTGTCTGGGAAGTCACTTGCCTGCTGAGTTGACTCTTCCTTGCCAGCCTCAGATTCCAGGTCTTTATAAAAACTGAATGGCAGCTGCCAGGTGGTGGCGCCTTTAATCCCAGCACTTGGGAGTCAGAGACAGACAGCTCTCTGAGTTCGAGGCCAGCCTGATCTACACAATAAGTTCCAGGAGAGCCAGGGCTACACGGAGAAACCATGTCTCAAAACAAACAGTAAGTTGGTTATTCTGGAGGTTTGTGGCCAGGTAGCAGCTGGTTGGTCCCTTTTCCCTCACCAGGTGTAGCTGCACCTGCCTTTTTGTCATGCTGTGTCACTTGGGTTGTTACTGGAGGACTTAGGGCACAAGCCCTGTGTAGCAAGACATTTTCTTGCTACATTATATTTTGCAATAAAGCTTGGTATTGGAAGGAGCTTAGAGCTGGGTGGAGCTAAGAGGGAGGAGGAGGAGAGAGAGAAAGAGGGTTAGAATGCTAGCTGCTATGGAGGAGGAGGGATGTGCCAATAGCCATCCTGGGTAACAATTTATACAAAAGGTTAGATATTGGGTAATTGTGTGGACCTCGTGTTAATTGAACATTTCTAAACATATAAATCTGTTGGGTTAATCATAAGCTTCAGCATTTTACTTTGCTGGGTTATTGGGAGGCGGGTCCACTGATCACCAGGTGGTTATGGAGGTAAAGGAGCTGAAGGCTCCAGGGAAGAGAGAGCCGGAGCGGGAATCACTGCTGTTAGTCCCTACTGGGACAAGCTCGAGAGACTAGCCCGGCCAGGCCAGCTAAGGGACTCCGGCCCTGTGGGAGAGCCTGGCGAGATAATAAGGACCCCCACCTGGGACCAAGCGGTCTGGTACCCAGCTTTAGAGCAGGAACATGGCAGTTAAGCCAGGAGCCAGCTGCAGTCTTTTCTAAATATCTTCCTATTCAGCCCTGGGTCCAGAAGTCCACAAGCCCTAAGCTAAACCAGCTAAAGACAATAGAGAATGATTAGACTATGTAGGCAGGTTGGACATACAGAAAATTGGTTCAGTGACCTCAGGTCCATCTTCCAATGGATTAACATGATCTTGGTTTGTTTTGTTGGTTTTGTTGTTGTTTGTTTGTTTGTTTTGAGACAAAGTTTCTCTCTGTGTAGCCGTGGCTGTCCTGGAACTCACTCTGTAGACCAGGCTGGTCTTAAACTCACAGAGACCTGCCTGCCTCTACCTCCCCAGCACTGGGATTAAAGGTGTGTGCCACCACCACCCAGCAGGCTGACATGATTTAAATAGAAAAGAATGGGGGTGGAGAGATGGCTCAGTGGTTATGAACATTACCTGTTCTTGCAGAGGATTCAGGTTTGATTCTTACACCCCTGTGGTGTCCCACAATCTTTTGTAACTTCGGTTCCAGAGGGCTGGCGCCATCTTCTGGCCTCCTTGGGTACCATACATGCATGCGACATACAAAACACCCATAAACATAAATTAATCAGATAAAACTTAAAAATTAAATAAATGAAGAGTTGGGGGCAGGGGGAAAAGTGTGTATGATTAAGCAGTCCTGGTCACGGCCTGGTCTGGTAGAGCCTGTGTCAGTTTGCTTCTGCACAGAGAGAGAGGAGCTCTCGCTGCCTGGGGTCGGGGACAAGCTGGTTTTCTGGGAGCTTACCATGCTCTAAAATACAGCCTGACCTCAGAGACAGTTGTCCTGCACTGGCCCAGAAGGCTCTGCTCCTGTCATCTAAGGTGACTGCATGAGAAATCTTCCTGATGTACGAGGTTGTTTCCAATTTGACAGCAGAATAAAGTCTAAAGAGACAGAGCAGCAGAGATGAGTCCCAGGGGACCCTTCACAGTAAAATGGGGGTGGGGGGATAATCAGTTGCATGGGGCTCCTGAGAGGTTAGTTTTTTTTGTTTGTTTGTTTTCTTTTGTTTTTGTTTTGTTTTGTTTTGTTGTTTTTCCGAGACAAGGTTTCTCTGTGTAGCCCTGGC